>NC_091980.1:269670933-269940840 GCF_044704955.1 Pristiophorus japonicus
GTTTTACACGCACTGGAGGCGAGAAGGGCAAAGCGCTCCAGACTTCGTGGCAGATCTCCAGCGACTGGTGAGCCTATGTATGTTCCCAGATGCATGCACAGCGGAGATGCTGCGAGACTTTTTTTATTGAGGGCATCGGGCACGCTGAGGTTTTCAGGAAGCTGATTGAGACCAAAGACTTGACCTTGGAAGCGGCGGCTCTGATAGCCCAGACATTTATATCAGGGGAGGAAGAGACCAGAATGAAGTATGGCAAAAATCTTGGCTCAAATGCGGCAAACGACCAGGGAGTCAACATTGTTAACGCGGCACACAGTTTCCTAGGCAGATAAGGGCAATCGGACATGCCCCAGCATGTAGTCGAACCCAAAGGGGGAATTCAACAGAGACAATGGCTAGCTGAACGGCGATTCATGCCATCGCAATGGAAAATACGGCCAGTAATGGGGCCATCAACACCTGTGCACTTAAGGACAGTTACAGAGACAGTCAGAGACGATCGACTGGTAATGGATCTTTTGTTTCCAACAACGGGGCCTCCAGCTCATGGCTGGAGGTGTGGAGGCAGACACCAAGCCAGAGCTTCCAGGTATTGGCAATATACCTGCAGAAACTGCAACGTCAGCCGTCATTTGGCGCGTATGTGCAGGAAGCCTGCAGCCAGGTTGATGTACGAGGAGGACGGGCCCGATGTAAGCCCTACGAGGCCAAATGAATACTGGGGGAAATCACTAGAAGCTGAAGTTCAGCGAGTTCATGTGGAGCACATAAACAGTTCATATACCAGGACGCCACCGATAATGATGAACATGCTCCTCAGTGGCATCCCAGTATTAATGGAGCTAGACACGGGGGCCAGCCAGTCCCTGATGAGTATCAAACAGTTCGAATGGTTGTGGGTGTCCAAGGTGAGGAGGCCAAAATTATTGCCGATTGACGCACAGCTACAGACATATACAAAGGAGATCATTCTGGTGCTAGGCAGCGCCACGGTAGTCATGACCCACAAAGATTCGGAGAACAGGTTGCCACTCTGGATTGTCCCAGGGGATGGTCCCGCACTACTGGGGAGGAGTTGGCTTGCTGTCATGAACTGGAAATGGGGCGATGTCAATGCAATTTCTTCTGTGGAGCGAGTATCATGCTCACAGGTCCTGGACAAATTTGACTCATTATTTCAACCCGGCATCAGCACTTTCATGGGGGCCAGGGTAGTGATGTACATAAACCCGGACACCAGGCCAGTAAACCACAAGACCAGAGCGGTGCCGTACGTGATGCGGGAAAAGATAGAATGCGAATTGGACCGCCTGCTGAGGGAAGGCATCATCTCGCCAGTCGAATTCAGTGACTGGGCGAGCCCGATCGTGCCGGTGCTCAAGGCGGATGGGTCGGTCAGGATATGTGGCGATTACAAGGCCACCATCAATCGGGTGTCACTCCAAGACCAGTACCCGCTACCGAGAGCGGAGGACCTCTTTGCGACGCTATCCGGTGGCAAACATTTTTAAAAATTGGACCTAACCTCAGCTTACATGACCCAGGAGCTGGCGAGTGAGTCGAAGAAGCTGACCACCATCACGACACACAAGGGGTTGTTTGAGTATAACAGATATCCTTTCGGGATTCGTTCGGCCACCGCGATCTTTCAGCGAAATATGGAAAGCCTCCTCAAGTCAATTCCAAGGACGGTGGTTTTTCAAGACGACATCCTCATCACGGGTTGCGATACTGAAGAACACCTCCACAACCTGGAGGAAGTGCTATGCAGACTGGACCAGGTAGGGCTGCGACTGAAAAAGGCGAAGTGCGTCTTCTTAGCTCCAGAGGTAGAATTCCTGGAGAGGAGGGTAGCAGCAGACGGGATCAGGCCTACTGCGTCCAAAACGGAAGCGATCCAGAGAGCACCCAGACCCCGTAACATGACGGAGCTGCGTTCGTTCCTGGTGCTCCTGAAATATTTTGGTAACTTTTTTCCCAAATTGAGCACTCTGTTAGAGCCGCTACATGTGCTCCTACGCAAAGGTCGCGATTGGGTCTGGGGGGACAGCCAGGGAAGGGCTTTTGATAGAGCACGCAATTTGTTATGCTCCAACAAACTGTTAACGTTATATGAGCCGTGTAAGAAACTTGTTTTAACATGCGATGCTTCGTCCTATGGGGTCGGGTGTGTCTTGCAGCATGTGAATGCTAATGGTCAGTTACAGCCGGTAGCTTATGTCTCCAGAAGTCTGTCCCAGGCAGAAAGGGCTACAGAATGGTAGAAAAGGAAGCGCTAGCATGTGTATATGCAGTAAAAAAAATGCACCAGTACCTGTTTGGCAGGAAATTTGAGCTGGAGTCATGTCACAAACCCCTAACGTCCCTTTTGGCCAACAACAAGGCCATAAATGCGAATGCATCGGCCCGCATACAGAGGTGGGCACTCACGTTAGCCGCCTATGACTACACAATTTGGCACAGACCGGACACTGAAAACTGTGCCGATGCACTCAGCAGGCTCCCACTAGCCACCACTGAGGGGGCAACAAAGCATGATGCTGAGATGGTCATGGCTGTTGAAGCTTTCGAAAACGAAGGCTCACCTGTGACGGCCCGTCACTGTCTTTAGTTAAGAAATATGTCCTGAATGGGGACTGGGCAGCCACGTACGGGACATGCCCTGAGGAATTTAAACCGTTTCATAGGCGCAAGGATGAACTCTCGATTCAGGCCGATTGCCTACTGTGGGGAAACCGAGTAGTCATGCCCCAGATGGCAGAGAGGTGTTTATCAGAGAACTTCACAATGAGCACCCGGGCATTGTCATGATGAAGGCAATTGCCAGGTCACACGTTTGGTGCCCAGGGATAGATGCAGACTTGGAACTTTGTGTTCACAGGTGCAACACGTGTGCTCAGCTGGGCAACACACCCAGGGAAGCCCCCCTTAGCCCCTGGTCCTGGCCCGCCAAGCCATGGTCACGCATCCATGTGGACGACGCAGGTCCTTTCATGGGAAAAATGTTTTTGGTTGTAGTAGACACCTACTCCAAATGGATTGAGTGTGCCATTTTAAATTCAAGCACATCCTCTGCCACAGTAGAAAGTCTACGGGCAATGTTCACCACCCATGGTCTACCGGATGTCTTGGTCAGCGACAATGGCCCGTGCTTCACAAGCACTGAATTCCAGGACTTCGTGCCAGGCAATGGAATCAACCATGTTAGAACGGCACCGTTCAAGCCGGCCTCAAACGGCCAGGCGGAACGAGCAGTGTAGATAATCAAACAGGGGATACTCAGAATCCAAGGGGGTTCCCTACAAAGCCGCTTATCACGCCTCCTGTTGGCCAATAGATCCCGACCACACTTGCTCACAGGGGTTCCACCTGCAGAGCTGCTAATGAAAAAGACGCTCAAAACCAGGTTATCCCTTATACACCCTACTATGAAAGAAATTGTTGAGAGCAAGCATCAGTCACAATGTGACGACCATGACAGGAATGCGAGGGTGCGATGTATTGATGTCAATGACCCTGTTTTTATCCTTGATTATGCTGCAAGGCCCAAATGGCTCGCAGGCACTGTGATTGCCAAAGAGGGGAATAGGGCTTTGGTAGTTAAACTTACCAATGGACAAATCTTCTGCAAACATGTGGATCAAACTAAAAGGAGGTTCAGCAACCCCATAGAAGAAGCAGAGGAAGAACACGACGTAGAGTTTACTCCACCATAGGTGACTGAACACCGGAACCAAGTGGAGGAGAGCCCAGGCACTGTGGGCAATCCGGACAGGCCTGAGGCACCGCAAACAGCAGACACTCAGGCCAGCGCCCAACAACCGGAGCCCCAACTTAGGCACTCTACAAGGGAGCGTAAACCACCAGAGAGACTTAACCTGTGATCCCAACAAGACTTTGCGGGGGGGGACTGTGATGTCATGTATTCAACTATCATTGTAACCCATGTATAAGCTGACCTAAGTTGTACACCTTGAGAACATTGACCACAAGGAGCAAACTTGTGGGAGACACTTCTAACCTGGACTTTCAGGTATCATAGAAACATAGAAACATAGAAAATAGGTGCAGGAGTAGGCCATTCAGCCCTTCGAGCCTGCACCACCATTCAATGAGTTCATGGCTGAACATGCAACTTCAGTACCCCATTCCTGCTTTCTCGTCAGACCCCTTGATCCCCCTAGTAGTAAGGACTACATCTAACTCCTTTTTGAATATATTTAGTGAATTGGCCTCAACAACCTTCTGTGGTAGAGAATTCCACAGGTTCACCACTCTCTGAGTGAAGAAGTTTCTCCTCATCTCGGTCCTAAATGGCTTACCCCCTATCCTTAGACTGTGACCCCTGGTTCTGGACTTCCCCAACATTGGAAACATTCTTCCTGCATCTGACCTGTCTAAACCCGTCAGAATTTTAAACGTTTCTATGAGATCCCCTCTCATTCTTCTGAACTACAGTGAATATAAGCCCAGTTGATCCAGGCTTTCTTCATATGTCAGTCCCGCCATCCCGGGAATCAGTATGGTGAACCTTCGCTGCACTCCCTCAATAGCAAGAATGTCCTTCCTCAAGTTAGGAGACCAAAACTGTACACAATACTCCGGATGTGGCCTCACCAAGGCCCTGTACAACTGTAGTAACACCTCCCTGCCCCTGTACTCAAATCCCCTCACTATGAAGGCCAACCTGCCATTTGCTTTCTTAACCGCCTGCTGTACCTGCATGCCAACCTTCAATGACTGATGTACCATGACACCCAGGTCTCGTTGCACCTCCCCTTTTCCTAATCTGTCACCATTCAGATAATAGTCTGTCTCTCTGTTTTTACCACCAAAGTGGATAACCTCACATTTATCCACATTATACTTCATCTGCCATGCATTTGCCCACTCACCTAACCTATCCACGTCACTCTGCAGCCTCATAGCATCCTCCTCGCAGTTCACACTACCACCCAATTTAGTGACATCCGCAAATTTGGAGATACTACATTTAATCCCCTCGTCTAAATCATTAATGTACAATGTAAACAGCTGGGGCCCCAGCACAGAACCTTGCGGTACCCCACTAATCACTGCCTGCCATTCTGAAAAGTACCCATTTACTCCTACTCTTTGCTTCCTGTCTGACAACCAGTTCTCAATCCACGTCAGCACACTACCCCCAATCCCATATGCTTTAACTTTACACATTAATCTCTTGTGTGGGACCTTGTCAAAAGCCGTCTGAAAGTCCAAATACACCACATCAACTGGTTCTCCCTTGTCCACTCGACTGGAAACATCCTCAAAAAATTCCAGAAGATTTGTCAAGCATGATTTCCCTTTCACAAATCCATGCTGACTTGGACCTATCATGTCACCTCTTTCCAAATGCGCTGCTATGATATCCTTAATAATTGATTCCATCATTTTACCCACTACTGATGTCAGGCTGACCGGTCTATAATTCCCCGTCTTTTCTCTCCCTCCCCTTTCAAAAAGTGGGGTTACATTGGCTACCCTCCACTCAATAGGAACTGATCCAGAGTCTATGGAATGTTTGAAAATGACTGTCAATGCATCTGCTATTTCCAAGACCACCTCCTTAAGTACTCTGGGATGTAGTCCATCAGGCCCTGGGGATTTATCGGCCTTCAATCCCATCAATTTCTCCAACACAATTTCCCGATTAATAAGGATTTCCCTCAGTTCCTCCTTCTTACTAGACCCTCTGCCCCCTTTTATATCCGGAAGGTTGTTTGTGTCCTCCTTAGTGAATACCGAACCAAAGTACTTGTTCAATTGGTCTTCCATTTCTTTGTTCCCAGTTATGACTTCCCCTGATTCTGACTGCAGGGGACCTACATTTGTCTTTACTAACCTTTTTCTCTTTACATATCTATAGAAGCTTTTGCAATCCGTCTTAATGTTCCCTGCAAGCTTCCTCTCGTACTCTATTTTCCCTGCCCTAATCAAACCCTTCGTCCTCCTCTGCTGAGTTCTAAATTTCTCCCAGTCCCCAGGTTCACTGCTATTTCTGGCCAATTTGTATGCCACTTCCTTGGCTTTAATACTATCCCTGATTTCCCTTGATAGCCACGGTTGAGCCACCTTCCCTTTTTTATTTTTACGCCAGACAGGGATGTACAATTGTTGTAGTTCATCCATGCGGTCTCTAAATGTCTGCCATTGCCCATCCACTATCAACCCCTTAAGTATCATTTGCCAATCTATCCCAGCCAATTTACGCCTCATTCCTTCAAAGTTACCCTTCTTTAAGTTCTGGACCATGGTCTCTGAATTAACTGTTTCATTCTCCATCCTAATGTAGAATTCCACCATATTATGGTCACTCTTCCCCAAGGGGCCTCGCACAACGAGATTGCTAATTAATCCTCTCTCATTACACAACACCCAGTCTAAGATGGCCTCCCCCCGAGTTGGTTCCTCGACATATTGGTCTAGAAAACCATCTCTTATGCTCCACCCACATTCATCACTTGAGGTCTTGGTAATATAGGTAGCTGGTCACAAAGTGACCTTCTCTCAAGTATGGGCCTCGTGTGCATTTATACTGTATGGTAAGGACATATCAGAGTTCACTATAGATAACATCTCGCAGTTTGCAGTACATTGCTGCATTCGCCAGGTGACCGACGCTCTCTACAGCAAACAAATGGACTACATCAAATTCAGCATGTCGAGGGACGACCTGGATGAGCGCTCCCATAGCTTTGCCAGGATGGCAGGCTTCCCCAGGGTTCAGGGGGGGCCAAGATGTAGAGCTGTTTTGGAATCGCAAGGCATACCACTCTCTGAACGTTCAGCTGGCCTGCGATCACTCGCTTACAATGCCCACTATCCAGGCAGCTGCCATGATGCCTTCATCCTGCAGGAGAGCAGTGTGCCATGATTCTTTCCGCCACCGCATGGAGGTTGTGGCTGGCTCCTCGGCGACAAAGGATATGGTGTCCTAGGGGGAGTGTTTGCTCGTGCTGTTGGGGAGGAGTTAAACTAATATGGCAGGGGGATGGGAACCAATGCAGGGAGATAGAGGGAGACAAAATGGAGACAGAAGCAAAAGACAGAAAGGAGATGAGTAAAAGTGAAGGGCAGAGAAACCCAAGGCAAAAAACAAAAAGGGCCACTGTACAGCAAAATTCTAAAGGGTCAAAGTGTAATAAAAAGGCAAGCATGAAAGCTCGGTGCCTCAATGCGAGGAGTATTCGGAACCCAGGAGAGGGCTCCGAGTTAGTTAGAGTGGGTGAGAGCTCAGATGAACAGGACCTCAAGAAAGAATGCAAAAGGCAGGAGCCAACAGAGCAGAGTAGCACTGGGGTAAGTGTAAACCACAAGGTGGTAGGAAGGGACAATATGTATGAATATAAAGGGCTGCAGGAGGGGTCAAAACTAAAAATCATGGATTAAAAACTAGTATTAAAACACTCTACCTAAACGCACGCAGCATTCGAAATAAAGTAAATGAGTTGACAGCACAAATCATTACAAATGGGTATGATTTGGTGGCCATTACAGAAACGTGGTTGCAGGGTGGCCAAGACTGTGAATTAAACATACAGGGGTATCTGACAATTCTGAAAGATAGACAAGAAGGGAAAGGAGGTGAGGTAGCTCTGTTAATAAAGGATGATATCAGGGCAGTTGTGAGAGACGATATTGGCTCTAATGAACAAAATGTTGAATCATTGTGGATGGAGATTAGAGATAGTAAGGGGAAAAAGCCACTGGTGGGCGAAATTTATAATAGGCCCCCAAATAATAACTTCACAGTGGGGTGGATAATAATCAAGGGAATAATGGAGGCATGTAAAAAAGGAACGGCAATAATCATGGGGGATTTTAACCTACATATCGATTGATCAAATCAAATCGCACGGGGTAGCCTTGAGGAGGAATTCATAGAATGCATACGGCATTGTTTCTTAGAACAGTATGTTACAGAACCTACAAGGGAGCAAGCTATCTTGGATCTGGTCCTGTGTAATGAGACAAGAATAATAAACGATCTCCTAGTAAAAGATCCTCTGGGAATGAGTGATCACAGTATGGTTGAATTTGTAATACAGATTGAGGGTGAGGAAGTAGTGTCTCAAACGAGCGTACTATGCTTAAACAAAGGGGACTACAGTGCAGAGTTGAGGGCAGAGTTGGCTAAAGTAGACTGGAAACACAGACTAAACGGTGGCACAATTGAGGAACAGTGGAGGACTTTTAAGGAGCTCTTTCATAGTGCTCAACAAAAATATATTCCAGTGAAAAAGAAGGGCGGTAAGAGAAGGGATAACCAGCCGTGGATAACCAAGGAAATAAAGGAGAGTATCAAATTAAAAAGCAATGCGTATAAGGTGGCCAAGGTTAGTGGGAAACTAGAAGATTGGGAAAATTTTAAACGACAGCAAAGAATGACTAAGAAAGCAATAAAGAAAGGAAAGATAGATTACGAAACTAAACTTGCGCAAAACATAAAAACAGATAGTAAAAGCTTTTACCAATATATAAAACGGAAAAGAGTGACTAACGTAAATGTTGGTCCCTTCGAAGATGAGAAGGGGGATTTAATAATGGGAAATGTGGAAATGGCTGAGACCTTAAACAATTATTTTGCTTCGGTCTTCACAGTAGAAGACACAAAAACCATGCCAAAAATTGCTGGTCACGGGAATGTGGGAAGGGAGGACCTTGAGATAATCACTATCACTAGGGAGGTAGTGCTGGACAGGCTAATGAGACTCAAGGTAGACAAGTCCTCTGGTCCTGATGAAATGCATCCCAGGGTATTAAAAGAGATGGCGGAAGTTATAGCAGATACAAAATCTGATACAAATTTTGATAATCTACCAAAATTCTCTGGACTCTGGGGAGGTTCCAGCAGATTGGAAAGCAGCTAATGTAACACATCTGTTTAAAAAAGGGGGCAGACAAAAGACAGGTAACTATAGGCCGGTTAGTTTAACATCTGTAGTGGGGAAAATACTTGAAGCTATCATTAAGGAAGAAATAGCGGGACATCTAGATAGGAATAGTGCAATCAAGCAGACGCAACATGGATTCATGAAGGGGAAATCATGTTTAACTAATTTACTGGAATTCTTTGAGGATATAACGAGCATGGTGGATAGAGGTGTACCGATGGATGTGGTGTATTTAGATTTCCAAAAGATTTCGATAAGGTGCCACACAAAAGGTTACTGCAGAAGATAAAGGTACGCAGAGTCAGAGGAAATGTATTAGCATGGATAGAGAATTGGCTGGCCAACAGAAAGCAGAGAGTCGGGATAAATGGGTCCTTTTCGGGTTGGAAATCGGTGGTTAGTGGTGCGCCACAGGGATCGGTACTGGGACCACAACTGTTTACAATATACATAGATGACCTGGACAAGGGGACAGAGTGTAGTGTAACAAAATTTGCAGATGACACAAAGATTAGTGGGAAAGCGGGTTGTGTAGAGGACACAGAGAGGCTGCAAAGAGATTTAGATAGGTTAAGCGAATGGGCTAAGGTTTGGCAGATGAAATACAATGTCGGAAAATGTGAGGTCATCCACCTTGGGAAAAAAAACAGTAAAAGGGAATATTATTTGAATGGGGAGAAATTACAACATGCTGAGGTGCAGAGGGACCTGAGGGTCCTTGTGCATGAATCCCAAAAAGTTAGTTTGCAGGTGCAGCAGGTAATCCGGAAGGCAAATGGAATGTTGGCCTTCATTGCGAGAGGGATGGAGTACAAAAGCAGGGAGGTCCTGCTGCAACTGTACAGGGTATTGGTGAGGCCGCACCTGGAGTAATGCATGCAGTTTTGGTCACCTTACTCAAGGAAGGATATACTAGCTTTGGAGTGGGTACAGAGACGATTCACTAGGCTGATTCCGGAGATGAGGGGGTTACCTTATGATGATAGATTGAGTAGACTGGGTCTTTACTCGTTGGAGTTCAGAAGGATGAGGGGTGATCTTATAGAAACATTTAAAATAATGAAAGGGATAGACAAGATAGAGGCAGAGAGGTTGTTTCCACTGGTCAGGGAGACTAGAACTAGGGGGCACAGCCTCAAAATATGGGGGGCAATTTAAAACCGAGTTGAGAAGGAATTTCTTCTCCCAGAGGGTTGTGAATCTGTGGAATTCTCTGCCCAAGGAAGCAGTTGAGGCTAGCTCATTGAATGTATTCAAATCACAGATAGATAGATTTTTAACCAATAAGGGAATTAAGGATTATGAGGAGCGGGCAGGTAAGTGGAGCTGAGTCCACGGCCAGATCAGCCATGATCTTTTTGAATGGCGGAGCAGGCTCGAGGGGCTAGATGGTCTACTCCTGTTCCTAATTCTTATGTTCTTATGTTCTTATGTTCTTATGTTATGTTGCCACCTAGCTGATGACACCTCTCCGCAATCCCACCACACCTGCTGAGCAGCGCTATAACAGCAACCATAATGCGACCAGGACCATTATAGAGCAAACTATCAGAGTCCTGAAGCAGCGTTTCCGCTGCCTTGACTTGCATTGCAGGACTCACCTGATAGAGTCTCCATCTTCACCATTGTGTGCTGTATGCTGCACAACCTAACCTTTATGAGGGACCAGCCATTACCATCAGGAATATCAAGGGAAGATTTGGGAGAGAGAGCCGGCTCGAGTGAGGAGCGGGCTTTCCACATGCTACCAGGCGAGGCAAGTGGTGGAAGGTATAGCCAGGCAAGGAGGCTTCATTTAAAGATAATGTATCATCATCCTTCAGCCAAGTTTCCGTCAGGGCCATGATGTTGATGCAGTCATCCACAATAAGATCATGGAATGCAACGGCTTTGTTTGCAAGTGAATGGACATTCTGCAAGGAGATCCAGAGAGGATCCATGATGGCTGATCCACTGCCAGCATACACAAGGTCAGCGCTTGGAGGGATGTGTTGCATGGGGAGGTTAGCCTCCCTGGATAAGCTAGGCGGCAAGGTCATTGAGAAAGTAGGATTGGACAGTTGCTGCTCGTGAGGAGACAGTGATAAATGTCATGGTGGTCCCTTCGGCGGATGCCAAGTGAGGCACAGAGGGAAACTGCAGGCTTGTCTAAAAGGGAGTCGAGCCTGGGATGGCAGCAAGAGAGTAGGAAGGTCGAAGAGTAATGAAGGATTGGGGTAGGGATTTGGGAGGACAGAGAGAGAAGAGATTAAAGGTCCCATGACGACAGCAGAGACTGCTCAGGGAGGGATATGGAAGGAAAAGCGGGAGAAGGAAGTTGAAATAGAAGTGAATGGCTCGGGTCCGAAGCAGCAGCCAAAATGCGTACACAAATAGACATGGGGGGAAAAAACTCAATTATACATAGTGAATACTGTTATGTCCTTACACACTACTATAAATTCACACGAGGCACATTCTGCAGACAAGGTCACTCTGTGACCTGAACCTTTATTCACAGGACCAAGAAGTGATGACCCTGCGTGGGACCTCCCTTTATATACCTGGATGACCAGGTGAGGAGTGTCTCCCACAAATTCACCCCCTGTGTTCAAGGTGTGCATTTCTTAGGTTTATACAGTATGCAGTGTTGTTATGAAGGTTACAGTTACATGAAGGTTACATACATGACATCACCTCCCCTCCCAACGTCTTATGGGGTCAAAGATTGAGTCTTTCAGGCGGTCGACGCTCTCTCGTGGAGCGCCGCAGTTGGGGCTCTGGTTGTTGAGCCTTGGCATGCGTCTCTGTCTCCTGTGATGATTCCGGCCTGTCCGGGCTGGCCGCAGGGACTGTGCATGCTGCTGAATGTTTTTGTTGCTCGTTCACTGGCGATGGTGTGGGCAACATCTCATGATCTTCCTCAGGTTCCTCAGTGTCCATGCTGAACCTTTTTTTTACTTGGTCCAAATGCTTGCGGCATATCTGTCCATTGTTAAGTCTGACCACTATGACCCTATTCCTCTCTTTGCCAATTACAGTACCCTCAAGCCTCTTGGGCCCCAAAGCGTGATTAAGAACAAATACAGGGTCATCGATTTCTATACATCTCCCCTTTAAGTTACGGTCATGGCACTCATTTTGGGACTGGCGCTTGCCCTCAACAATGTCTGACAGGACAGGATGAATGAGGGACAGCCAAGTTTTAAGTGTACATTTCATGAGTAGTTCCGCGGGCAGGACTCCCGTGAGCGAATGCGGTCGAGACCTATAGGCTAGCAGGAGGCGCGATAGGCGGCATTGAAGGGAGGGTCCTTGAATCGGGAGCATGCCCTGTTTTATGATTTGGACTGCACGTTCTGCCTGGCCATTGGAAGCCAGCTTGAACGGTGCCGTCCTGACATGTTTGATGCCATTACCTGACATGAACTCCCGGAATTCATAGCTCGTGAAACACGGGCCGTTGTCACTAACCAGGATGTCCGGCAAGCCGTGGGTCACAAAGACCGCACGCAGACTCTCCACAGTGGTGGATGTCGTGCATGAATTCAATATGATGCACTCAATCCATTCGATCCATTTCGAGTACGCATCAACAACAATGAGGAACATTTTTCCCATGAACGGGCCCACGTAGTCCATGTGAATACGTGACCATGGCCTGGTGGGCTAGGGCCACGGGTTGAGTGGGCTAGGGCCAGCTGGGCACATGTCGTGCAACTGCGAACACAAGTGTTCCAGGTCTGAGTCAATTCCCGGCCACCATACATGTGACCGGGCAATGGCCTTCATCAGCACGATGCCTGGGTGCTCGCTGTGGAGTTCCCTGATGAATGCTTCCCTTCCCTTCTGGGGCATGACTACCCGGCTGCCCCATAGTAGGCAGCCGGCTTGGATGGAGAGCTCATCCATCCGTCTGTGAAACGGTCTGACCTCCTCGGGGCATGCTCCGTGTGCGGGCGCCCAATCCCCAGTCAGGACACATTTCTTAATCAAGGATAGGAGGGGATCTCTGTTGGTCCAGATTATGATCTGGCGGGCTGTGATAGGGAGCCTGCGCTGTCAAAGGCTTCAATGGCCATGACCATCTCAGCGCTTTGCTCTGCTGGCCCCTCAGTGGTGGCCAGTGGAAGCCTGCTGAGCGCGTCAGTGCAATTTTCGGTGCCTGGCCGGTGGCGTATGGTGTAGTCATACGCAGCCAGCGTGAGAGCCCATCGTTGTATGCAAGCTGACGCATTGGCATTGACAGCTTTGCTGTCTGACAACAGGGATGTTAATGGCTTGTGGTCCGTTTCTAACTCAAACCTTCTGCCAAAAAGGTACTGGTGCATCTTTTTCACCCCATAGACACATGCGAGTGCTTCCTTTTCAACCATCCCATATCCCCATTCTGCTTGGGAGAGCGACCTGGAGGCATAAGCCACAGGTTGGAGTTGGCCCTCATCATTACTCTGCTGCAACACGCACCCAACCCCATAGGATGATGCATCACATATTGTTGGAGTAAATAGAGCTTGCTGGGAGTTCGGACGGGTGGCAGCTTGGCAGCATGGGGGGTGGAAAATCCCCAGTTGCACAACTAGGGATGAGGTCACACTCTAGCATAAACCATTTAATCATATAATCATGTATAGACGTCATGTAGATAGACAAAGGCGGTGGCAGTTATATGACTCATGGGTCAGGCGATTTCTTATCAATAATTAGATTTTCTGTACAATAACGAGATTTTCTATACTTGTTTACTTCAATGTACAAATGATTGTGCTCCGCTCTGCTTAAACGAGAAGTCGGCTGCTGTGACTGCGGAGTACACGGCATCTCTCCCAGAGCGCTCTGTTTAATAAACCGTTTATGATTCGCAAAGCTCACTCCGTATTCCGGTGAATAAGTTATTTCACTAACAATTGAGCGTTCTCAGCAGGATCCGTGTTGAGGACTCTCTCTACCTAGGCCCGCTGTACCGGGCGAGGAGTCACATTTCTGACCGTCCATAAATTGACACCGTGGGACTGGTGAATAGGTCACTCGGACGGATCCAACGAACTAAGGGAGTGGGTTTGTGACTTAAACGGCTTATATAGGTCGCAACCAGTGGTTCCGTAACTATTGTTTCTTATTTACAGAAGACTAAACATTAAATAGGTCCGTGATATGCCACATATTAGTCGCAAGTGAGACACCGCTGAGAGACCAGGAAAGTGAGGGTTTACAAGTGAGACACCATTGAGAGACCCGGAAAGTTTGGGTTTACAAGTGAGGCACCTCTGACGATGGATTATAGTAGACGTCCCAGCTGGATAAGCAGGACCCATGAGGACATAAGTGAGGTAGTAGACCTACTACGATGGCAGGTAAGGACTCTACATTTAGTTCGGGGCCGTCAGGATCCTTGACCAGATGGTTTATGGAGGAAAGAAAGACAGTGAGAGAGAAAATGAATTGGGACAGGTGGGACCCGTCCAAACCGCTCCCAGAGCAACGGGACTGGTGGGAAAAACAGAAGAAAGATAGAACAAAAAAGGCAGGGATAATGTTGGCCCAAGCATATATACAATTACAGGAAATAGCGGAAGAAAACGATAGATATAAAACAAAAAGAATCAGAGAATTAGAGAAACAATTGGAAAATATAACCGGTACACCAAATAGGTCATGCGCATCAGGAGAAATGTTCAGACAAGAAATACCGCCCCCATATGCGCCAATAGATCCCGTGGTGTCGGCCCCGCCGGAAATGGAGGGTCAGAATGTAGAAGGGGGTGACAGCGTCAGGGAAATAAAAGCAGCTCCAGTGAGAAGCGGGGGAACTGCGGCAAACCCAACTGCGAAATATGCCGCATTTACGCCATTAGAGAAACAAACCATCCTTCAAGACCTTGGGTCTCTGAAACCAAGGAGTAATAACATAGAGTTTTGGAAGACCCTTGACGAGACCTGGGATGTACATGACTTACACCCTAGGGACATCGATCAACTGGTCAGGGCCAAGTGCCCGAAGGAACGGTGGAGAGCCCAGGCTAATGCAAATTATCGGGACGGGACTTGGGCCTCGAATGTTGTCCTGGCGGCAGACAGAGCTGCCCAACGGGCACCTTTTGCTGCCTTTAAGGCCTCCGTCCAAACCGTCCTCGGGGCAGCTCCCACTAATTGGGGAAATATTATGACATACAAACAGATAAAGGGAGAGGGGGGCATCAGAATATGGGGAACGACTGTTCGCCACCTGTGAGGAATCATCAGGACAGCCAAATGCCACAATGAATGACCCAGCCTTTGTCCAAATGTTTAAGGAGGGATTATCATCTGAACACCAAAAGATTTTGAAAATGGATGTGGTTGCCGCCACCACCTATGATGATGTAGTACGGTGGGCTAGTAACGTAGATACCCAAGAGGCAAAGCGAGAACATGGGGCTCAACTATAAAACAAGAGAGGGGCGGCGGGACAGGCTCAGGGTACCTGACCTCGAACCTGTTTTAATTGTGGTAAGGCCGGGCACATGGCAAAGGCTTGTCAAGCCCCGAAACCTGTCTGCAAGAATTGTGGAAAGGTGGGACACCTAACCGAGAAATGTTGGGCGGGACAGGCCGAGGCCAGTAAAACATTGGCCCCTGGGACCCTCAAACAACAAATAGGTAGTGATGAGTACCGCAAATACCTGGAATACCTCAAGAAGTCAGGGAGCAGCTATTGACAGTCTGCGGCCCCCAGGGAAGGAGGGTCAGATGAATGAATGTATGTGTCTGCACTAATAGGGGGCCGACAGTGTGAAATGTTAGTGGACACAGGATGCTCGGTCTCTATTACCAACATACCCCTCCCGTTAACCAAGGATAAAATAGTGATAGTGGGCTTAGGAGGAGAACGAGTCCACGCGTACAAAAGCGCAGTGCAGGTGGTAGAAATAGATGGGAAAATGATACCCGCACAGTTCTATGTGTGTAAGAATAACGAGGATACCATCATGGGGCTTGACCTCATAGGGACCTCTTGATAAATGCCCGACAGTCTAAATTGCACTGGCCGGAAGCAAATGGGGCCAGGACATATCTCACCAAATATACCCGCCATACGGCCAAGGTAGGAAGTGCGCAAGTTTTGGCACAAGATTGGACAAAGATTAAGGGAATCTATCGAGCGGTATGTAGTGCCTTGTCCACAGTTTGGGCCAAGGACAAGCAAGATACCAGAGAGGTGGTTGTGCCGCCCATTACAGTCGAGGGACCAGCCCATACCGCCCACAGACAGTACCCCATTAAAACGGAAGCAGAACAGGCGGTTAAAGAGATAGTTAAGGAGCTGGAGAAAAGAGGAATAGTGAGACACGGTGAAAGCACTACTAATTCCCCTGTGTGGCCAGTGTCTAAACCAGACGGGTCTTACCGCCTTACGATTGACTACACGGCCCTAAATAAAGTCACCCCGAAGGTACAACCGATTGTGGCCAACCCGGCCACAATATTTAACCGGCTCAGCCCCACTCATAAGGTTTCTACGGTTTTAGATATAGCAAATTGGTTCTGGTCTATCCCTCTCAACCGGGCGTCTCAGGACAAATTCGCCTTCACAGTCGGGGCAAAGCAATATACCTGGACAAGACTCCCACAGGGATTTCACAATAGTCCAGTCATCTTCCACCAGGCCATGAGCGTGTTATTAGAAAAAGTAGACCTGATACCGTACCACAGTACGGTTTTACAATATGTAGACGACCTCCTAATCGCTTCAGAGGATGAAAGGGGGAACGTCGCTGCACTGGTCGTGGTATTGCAAGCACTGCTGGAGGGCAGGGTTTAAGGTAAATCCAAAGAATGCACAGATAGGGTTGGCCCAGGTCACGTACCTCGGACAACAGTTGTCGCAGGGACAACAAACTATGCCAGGAGACCGGCAGAGTGCCATAGAATGAATGCCTCATCCGGTCTCCGTAAGGGGGGGTGAGGAAGGTCCTGGGTCTTTTTAATTACAGCCGGAGCTTTATTCCCAAGCAATTAGACGTTGAGAGGGCGGGACGAATAGATGGGAGCCTGTCAGCTCAGGTAGCTGAATTGGTGGCCCTCACGGAAGCATTGAAGCTAGCAGAAGGAAAAACCGTAAACATTTATACGGACAGTCGGTACGCATTTGGGGTAGTGCATGACTATATGACCGCATGGGGACACAGGGGCTTTATCACCACAGGGGGAGAGCCCGTTAAGCATCAAGTAAGAGTTAGGAACCTATTAGAAGCCTCAAGTAAACCGACACAGGCAGCAGTTATAAAGATTAAGGCACACCAAAAGGTTAAGACGAAAGAACAGGAGGGTAACCAAGCGGCTGACAAGGCCGCGCAGACGGCCTTAGAGTCAGAACGGGTCGAACAAGTGGCTGCCGCAAGAGTAGAACAGTAGGAAAGGATAAATATAGTACAGCTTCATGCTGACATCCCCGCCGCTGAGAAAGGGGAATGGGCACAGAAGGAAGCAAAAATGAAAGCAGACCATGTATGGAGTAGTAGCCCCGTCCTGTATAAGGCAGATGTTAATGGAATTACACCATGGCGCGAGCCATACTGCACGAATCCCAATGGCAATTGCGATTATGAAAGACTGGTGGTGGCCGGGGTTGAGGCCGGACGTCGGCCGATATTGCCATAGGTGTATTATATGCACACAGCACAATAGTGGAAAACCAGTACAGGTCCGGATGGCATATCAGCCACGCCCGCGGGGACCTTGGGAAAACGTCCAGATAGACTTCACTGGGCCCCTCCCAGCTTCCCGGGGAAAACAATACTGCTTGGTGGTGATAGACCGTTGGATAGAAGCCTTTCCACAGAGAAACTGCACGGCAACTACCGTGGCACGAATCTTGGCAGAGGAGGTAATACCACGATGGGGGGTACCATTGCAAATAGATTCAGACCAGGGCACACACTTTACGGGATCAGTAATGAAAACGGTCTGTAAATTATTGGGACTCAGACAAAGGTTCCACATTCCCTACCATCCTCAGAGCTCGGGTATGGTAGAACTGATACGTCCTTACTATACAGTATAAATGCACATGAGGCCCATGCTTGAGAGAAGGTCAGTCTGTGACCTGTCCTTTATTCCTTAGTACTCAAGTGATGGAAGTGGGTGGAGCTTCCCTTTTATACCTGAAGGTCCAGGTTAGGAGTGTCTTCCACAAGTTCACCACCTAGTGGTGATTGTTCTCACGGTGTACAACTTAGGTCAGATTATACATGGGTTACAATGCCGGTTGAATACATGACAAGAACGAATGAATAGAACATTAAAATTGGCTTTGGGGAAGGCCATCCGGGACACCGGACAAACCTGGGTAGATGTGTTGCCTATAATCTTAATTAAATTAAGAGCGACCCCCCAATCGCACTACCGGATTTACCCCGTATGAACTAATGACCGGATGGGCAATGTTGCTGCCCGAGGGCATCGCCACGGGAAGAACGGAGGTGGACCCATTGAAAGATAGAATACGAACCTACCTGATCGAATTGAGTCAGCAATTGGCAGATATGAGGAAAACGGTTCGTTCTGACCCAAAGGAAAGAGATGATAACCTTAAGTTGACCACTCTCCCTGAAGTACCCCCGGCGGGGACAAGGGTAATGGTCAAGGTCATACCGGGAAAACCGGGCTTCGCCCCGAAATGGATAGGACCCTATAAGGTCGTGCTTAGCAGTGATACTTGTGCTTGTGTGGACATTAAGGGAAAGGGACAATGGAAACATTAGTCCCAGCTTAAAGTATATGAGCCCCAACACTTAACAAACCTCATTATTACCATTGACAGGAAGGCCCTGACACATCTTCTATCAACACGTTGAACGCGGGTTTGGAAGATTGTTAAAGTGTAGAGTAATAAGTAACAATGAGAATGAAAGTGCTGTCCGCTTTATCTGTGTTTTGCTTCCTTGGCGTTAGCCAATGAGGAAAAGGTACGGTCCTCCGGAGAAAATGGGAATTACATGTTAACATGTTCTTGTATATGTCATATACGTATGCTAAAGCTAAACATTAGTCAAGCTGCTGGGTATGCGCATATGTCCCAATTCACGCTAAGGGAGGTATTCCGCTGAGGCCCGTACCGCTCAACCTGTCGGAGGTGGCGGAATGGTACCTCCACGGATGAGACAAGAAAAGGAAGTCTAGCCACCGGGGGCGGAAGGTATTATAGTTAGTATGAAGGGAAGTGCAACAGAATGGGAACAAGCAGGCCACCCATTAAAAACCTTCACAGGATGGGACCAGCCCAAGTACAATACAAGTTGTCAGCCCCCGTTCCTGGTTCTTACTAATACCTCAGGAATAGGGGAACCACTCGGGTTGGTTCGTTTCATTAGAAACCAGACTGGAGGGCAAACAATGGGGCTTAGTAAGGGCTCCCAGTATTTTAACGTAACTGATGACGCTGATAATAGTCGCATAATATTCCAGAACCTTACGGATGCTAGCAACCTGACTGATGCATGGGCCCCTGAGGTGGTAACACGATACAGCCCATATAATGAGACATACTTTGTCTGTGGCCATAAGGCATACCCCTAGTTACCACTGAAGTGGACCGGGTCTTGCTACCTGGCTTACGTGGTCCTATACTCACACCATCTGAGGTCTTTGACACAACACCCTCATTTGGCAAAAAGAGATATAAGTGAGACCGCCCGATTCTTTGCTATCATAGCACCCTCCTATGGTGTTGCCCGAGCAATAAACAAAATAAAATTCCTGGCCTCCCTACTCGAACGCACAATGGTTTTACAAAACAGGATGGCCCTAGACTTTAACTTAGCCGAGAAGAGAGGCACATGTGCGATAATTGGAAGAGAGTGTTGCACTTACATTCCAGATAGCTCGGAGACTATCCATGATTTAGCTAACCACATCCAAACAGAGGCAGCAAAGGCTCGACAAATGCCGGATTTCTTCCAGTGAGGATGGGCGACCGGCTGGTTGGGATCAATAGAAACCACCCTCATGCAGGGATTTGTTACAATTGTTATTGTCATAATAGTGCTGTATCTCTTGGTTATGCTGGTAAAGTGCTGTTGTGCCAGAATGGGAGAAACGATAGTCCCAGCCGCTGCCAGGGAATATCAACAAGTGATCCAGTCTGGATCCCGTTACTCCAACATTGCTAACACTCACAAGAAAAGAATTTGGCTGTAGGACCACCACAGCCTGAGAACAGGGGATCGCAGGATTGGCGAACCCCATATATGCTGAACATCAAGCAAAACACCAGAAGAGGCGGCGAGAGGAACTACATCAGCAGAAGGGTCCAAGGCATAATGGTTCAGAGGGGTGGGAGCTTCCTCCTGTCCCCATGAACCACAGCAGGGACTGTTGGAGTAAATGGGAGCTTGCTGGGAGATCGGACGGGTGGCAGCTTGGCAGCAGGGGGGTGAAAAATCCCCAGTTGCACAACTAGGAATGAGGTCACACCCTAGCATAAATAATTTAACCGTATAATCATATACAGACGTCATGTAGACAGACAAAGGCAGTGACAGTTATATGACTCATGGGTCAGGCGAATTCTTATCAATAATGAGATTTTCTGTACAATAACGAGATTTTCTATGCTTGTTTACTTCAATGTATAAATGATTGTGCTCCACTTTGCTTAAACGAGAAGTCGGCTGCTGTGACTGCGGAGTCCACGTTGTCTCTCCCAGAGCGCTCTGTTTAATAAACCGTTTATGATTCGCAAAACTCACTCCGTATTCCGGTGAATAAGTTATTTCACTAACACATGTCAAAACCAATTTCTTACAGGGGTTGTAGAGTTAACAGCTTATTAGAACAAAGCAGGTTCCGCACCCGATTGAAAGCCCGTTCTTGACAGTCCCCCCAAAACCAATCGCAACCCTTACGCAGGAACACGTGTAGCGGCTCCAACAATCTGCTTAAGTTCGGCAGAAAGTTCCCAAAATAGTTCAAGAGTCCCAGAAATGAACGCAACTCCGATGTGTTGCCGGGCCTGGGCGCATGACGAATTGCCTCCGTTTTGGATTCGATAGGCCGGATCCCGTCTGCGACAATCCTCCTGCCCAAAAACTCAACCTCTGGGGCCAAAAACACACACTTGGACTTCTTTAGTCGCAGGCCTACCCGGTCCAGTCGGCGTAGCAGCTCCTCCAGGTTATGGAGGTGTTCCTCGGTGTCTCGTGATAAAGATGTCGTCCTGAAATACGATTGTTCCAGGGATGGATTTGAGCAGACTTTCCATGTCCCTTTGAAAGATAGCGGCCGCTGATCGAATGCCAACTGGACACCTGTTGTAGACAAACAGCCCCTTGTGCGTGGTGATGATGGTCAGTAGCTTGGATTCTTTGGCCAGTTCCTGGGTCATGTAGGCTGAAGTTTGCCACCTGCCAGCGTGGCAAAAAGATTCTCCACTCTCAGAAGCGGGTATTGGTCTTGTAGTGACACTCGGTTGATAGTGGCCTTGTAGTCACCACAGATCCTGACCGAGCCATCCATTTTTAGGACAGGGACGATGGGGTTCGCCCAGTCGCTGAATTCAACGGGCGAGATTATGCCCTCTCTTAGCAACCTGTCCAACTCACTCTCAATTTTCTCCCGCATCACATACGGCACAGCTCTGGCTTTGTGGTGCACTGGTCTGTCGTGCAGGGTGATGCGTATCACTACTTTGGTACCTTTGAAAGTCCTGGCACTAGATTAAAATAGTGACTCGAATTTCTGTAGGACCTGTGAGCATGAACTTCGCTCCACAGATGAAATGGCGTGCACATCCCCCCATTTCCAGTTCATCTTGGCTAGCCAGCTCCTCCCCAAAAGCGGGGGACCATTTCCCGGGACAATCCAGAGTGGCAGCCAGTTCTCTGATCCATTATGTGTGACCACCAACATTGCACTGCCTAGCACTGGGATGATCTCTTTGGTGTACGTCCGTAGTTACATATCAATGTGTTCTAGTTTGGGTCTGCTAGCTCTGAGTGACCATAGTTTCTCGAATTGTTGGACACTCATAAGTGACTGGCTGGCCCCTGTGTCCAGCTCCATGTGTACCGGGATGCCGTTTAACAGTACTCTCATCATCATAGGTGGTATTTTGGTATATGAGCTGTGGATGTTTGCCACATGAACCCGCTGAACTTCAGCGTCCATTGCTTTGTCCCAAGCATCAACCTGCCTTGCAGACCCCTCGTCTGGTTCATCTGCCTCGTAAATTAGCCTCGCTGCAGGATTCCTGCACATTCTGGCTAAATGTCCACTGAAGTTACAATTTCTACAGATAAATTGTTGAAACCTACAGGTTTTTACGGCATGTCTGCCCCCGCACCTCCAGCATGAGTTGAGATCGTTGTGAACAAAAGGGCTGTTACCAGGCATTCTTCTCTGATTGTCTCTTTGATTACTCTTGAGCACTCTGTTAATGGGTGTCAATGGCCCCATCCCGGGATGCATTGTCCACCATGATGGCGTAAATGTCCATTCAACCTGCCATTGTCTCTGTTGAGGACCCACTCTAGGGTCTGTTGCTGCCTGGGTGGTGTCGAATTGCCCTTGCCTGCCTGCGGGGTTCTGAGTCGCGTTTACAATGTTAACTCACTGATCCATCGCCACATTGAAAGCAGAGTTGCGCGCATATATTATCTTGGTTTCCTCCTCCCCCGCCATGAAGGTCTGAGCCATCAACGCCGCCACTTCCAAGGTCAAGTCCTTGGTCTCAATTAGCTTTCTGAAAATCCCAGCATGACCAATGCCCTCAATAAAGAAATCCCTTAACATCTCCCCCCTGCAGGTGTCTGTGAACTTACAGAGGCTGGCCAAGCGCCAAAGGTCCGCAACAAAGTCCGGTATGCTCTGTCCTTCCCAACGTCGGTGTGTATAGAATCGGTGTCGGGCCATGTGTATACTGCTCGCTGGTTTGAGGTGCTCACCGATCAGTTTGCTAAGCTCTTCAAAGGTTTTATCCGCCGGCTTCTCGGGTGCGAGCAGGTCTTTCATCAGCGCGTACGTCTTAGGTCCACAGCTGGTCAGTAGATGCACCCTTCGCTTGTCAGCCACTGCATCTCCCAGCCAGTCCTTCATGACAAAGCTCTGCTGGAGCCTCTCAACGAAATCATTCCAGTCCTCACCAACACAGAACCATTCCTCTGTGCTACGGTGGCCATTCTCGTGAGTTGTTGATTCCCGTTTCTCGGCGCCAAATGTAATGTCCTTACACACTACTATAAATTCACATGAGGCACATTCTGCAGACAAGGTCACTCTGTGACCTGAACCTTTATTCACAGGACCAAGAAGTGATGACCCTGGGTGGGACCTCCCTTTATATACCTGGATGACCAGGTGAGGAGTGTCTCCCACAAGTTAACCTCCTGTAGTCAAGGTGTGCATTTCTTAGGTGTATACAGTATGCAGTGTTGTTATGAAGGTTACAGTTACATGAAGGTTACATACATGACAAATACTACAATAGGGATTCTACAATAGTAGAATCAATATAATCAAGATCAATTTTCTGAAAACAAAAATTGATTAATATATAGAATAAATATAAGTAAATTTAAAATCAGAACTTCAGTAATTGAAAAGTTAAATCAGTCTCTAGATGTCTCATTAAATCATTAAATCAATTCTCCTGTAGACAATTCCAAAGACTGTTGATCCAACTTCTATCCTGCAATTGTTTGAACTGGTGCTCTCTGTCCTGCGATTGATTGAACTGGCACTCCCCACTCTCCTGTCCTGTGACAGTAGAACTGGCACTCTCTACTCTCCTGTCCTCTGACAGTGGAACTGATACTCTCTACTCTCCTGTCCTGTGATTGTATGAACTGGTGCTCTCCACACTAAACTGGGTGGCGTTGTGAGCTGCAAGGAGCTGTTTACAATGTACATAGATGACCTGGAAGAGGGGGCAGAGTGTAGTGTAACAAAATTTGCAGATGACACAAAGATTAGTGGAAAAGCGGGTTGTATCAAGGACACAGAGAGGCTGCAAAGAGATTCAGATAGGTTAAGCGAATCGGCTAAGGTTTGGCAGATGGAATACAATGTCGGAAAATGTGAGGTCATCCAGCTTGGGGAAAAAAACAGTAAAAGGGAATATTATTTGAATGGGGAGAAATTACAACATGCTGCGGTGCAGAGGGACCTGGGGTCCTTGTGCATGAATCCCAAAAAGTTAGTTTGCAGGTGCAGCAGGTAATCAGGAAGGCGAATGGAATGTTGGTCTTCATTGCGAGAGGGATGGAGTACAAAAGCAGGGAGGTCCTGCTGCAACTGTACAGGGTATTGGTGAGGCCACACCTGGAGTACTGCATGCAGTTTTGGTCACCTTACTTAAGGAAGGATATACTAGCTTTGGAGGGGGTACAAAGATGATTCACTAGGCTGATTCCGGAGATAAGGGGGTTACCTTATGATGATAGATTGAGTAAACTGGGTCTTTACTCGTTGGAGTTCAGAAGGATGAGGGGTGATGTAATAGAAACATTTAAAATAATGAAAGATATAGACAAGATAGAGGTAGAGAGGTTGTTTCCACTGGTCGGGGAGACTAGAACGAGGGAGCACAGCCTCAAAATACGGGGGAGCTAATTTAAAACCGAGTTGAGAAGGAATTTCTTTTCCCAGAGGGTTGTGAATCTGTGGAATTCTCTGCCCAAGGAAGCAGTTGAGGCTAGCTCATTGAATGTATTCAAATCACAGATCGATAGATTTTTAACCAATAAGGGAATTAAGGGTTATGGGGAGCAGGCGGGTAAGTGGAGCTGAGTCCACGGCCAGATTAGCCATGATTTTATTGAATGGTGGAGCAGGCTCGAGGGGCTAGATGGCCTACTCCTGTTCCTAATTCTTATGTTCTTATGTTCTTATGAGGACGTTAAGCGGCTGCAGGGTGACTTGGACAGGTTAGGTGAGTGGGCAAATGCATGGCGGATGCAGTATAATGTGGATAAATGTGAGGTTATCCACTTTGGGGGAAAAAACACGAAGGCAGAATATTATCTGAATGGTGGCAGATTAGGAAAAGGGGAAGTTCAACGAGACCTGGGTGTCATCGTTCATCAGTCATTGAAAGTTGGCATGCAGGTACAGCAGGTGGTGAAGAAGGCAAATGGTATGTTGGCCTTCATAGCTAGGGGTTTTGAGTATACGAGCAGGGTGGTCTTACTGCAGTTGTACAGGGCCTTGGTGAGGCCTCACCTGGAATATTGTGTTCAGTTTTGGTCTCCTAATCTGAGGAAGGACGATCTTGCTATTGAAGGAATGCAGCGAAGGTTCACCAGACTGATTTCTGAGATGGCTGGTCTGACATATGAGGAGAGACTGGATTGACTGGGCCTATATTCACTGGAGTTTAAAAGGACGAGAGGGGATCTCATAGAAACATATAAAATTCTGACAGGATTGGACAGGTTAGATGCAGGAGAATGTTCTCGATGTTGGGGAAGTCCAGAACCAGGGGTCACAGTGTAAGGATAAGGGGTAAGCCATTTAGGACTGAGATGAGGAGAAGCTTCTTCACTCAGAGAGTTGTTAACCTGTGGAATTCCCTACCACAGAGAGTTGTTGATGCCAGTTCATTGGATATATTCAAGAGGGAGTTAGATGTGGCCCTTATGGCTAAAGGGATCAAGGGGTATGGAGCGAAAGCAGGAAAGGGGTACTGAGGTGAAAGATCAGCCATGATCTTATTGAATGGTGGTGCAGGCTCGAACGGCCAAATGGCCTACTCCTGTACCTATTTTCTATGTTTCTATGTTTCCTGTGACAGTTAAAACTGGCACTCTCCACTCTCCTGTCCTGTGACAGTGGAACTGATGCTCTCTACTCTCTTGTCCTGTGATTGTATGAACTGGCACTCTCTACTCTCCTGTGACAGTTAGAACTGGTGCTCTCCACCCTCTGTCCTATGATTATTTGAACTTCCGCTCTCCACTCTCATTTATATTGCGCCTTTCACGACCTCAGGACATCTGAAAGGTGGTTTATAGCCAATGAAGTACTTTTGAAATGTAGTCATTCTTGTAATTTAGGAAACACGGCAGCCAATTTGTGCACAGCAAAGTCTCACAAGCAACAAATAATGACCAGATCATGGCAGCGATTTCTCCACACACGGCGGGATCGCGGCGGTGTGGCTCTCATCAACAAATCATAACTTGGTCTGTCCTACTCCTCCGGCACTTTCTCCTCTTTTGAACATCTCACCTTATTCCACCCCTCTCACCTCTCATTTAAAATTCTCGTTCTCTACCGCCCACCCAAGTCTGATACAACATTTTATCACGGATATATCCTCACTGCTTTCCTCCCTCAGCCTCTGCCCTGAGCGACGTCTTATCCTTGGTTTCAACCTCCATCTCAATTCATCATGCTCACTCTCCTCTGAATTCACTACCCTCCTGTCCTCCCTTAATCCCTCCCTCCATATGAATTCCTCAACCCTCTTGACCTTGCCATCTCTCGTGGCCTCGCTATTCCTACCATGTCAATTGCAGATAAGGCCATCTCTGACCATTTCCCTGTATTGCTCTCCACCCACACCTCCATTCCCCAGCCCTTCTGTGTCCGCCCCTGGAAAAAAACTCTCTCCAAACTCTCCTTCGTGCATTTATCAACTCTAAGCTGTCCAACCTTTGACCCTCTTTTCACCAAGACATTTCTGCAGCCACCAATCTGCTCAACCCTACCTTCACCACCACCACCTTTGATGCCCTAGTCCCTATTAAAACCATTACTCTCTCACCCTGGCCGTTCCTCCGGTACAGCCCTCATCTTCACTCCCTTAAGTCCAAGGGGTGCAGACTTGAATGGATGTGGCGGACAACTGGTTTAGCCATTAACTGCCAGATCTGGCTGGCCCACCTAAAGCATCATCGGGTTCTACTCTTGTCTGCAAAAACTGTTCACTATTCCAGGATCATTCTAGAATGCAAAGATAATCCCCGGCTACTATTCTCTACTGCTAACCATCTTCTTAAACCCCTCTCCCCTGTCTCCACCATACTCACCTCCAACAATGCGTGAGGAGCTCATGGACTTCTTTAACTCAAAGATTGAGACCATCCGATCAGTTGCCTCTGCAAGGTCCCTTCCTTCCCCTAGCCCACCAGGCCAAACTTCCTCTGAGGCTCCTCTCTTCCCTAGCCCTAAACTCACATCTCTCTCCAGTGTCTCTCTGATCTCCCCTCTTGACCTCTCCAAGCTCATCTTGTACAAGAGACCCACTTCCTGCTCCCTTGATCCTATTACCACTAACTGCTGACCACCCAACTTCCTTTTTTGGCTTCCATGTTAGCCAACATTGTTAACGGTTCTCTCTCCTCAGGTACTGTTCCCCTCTCCTTCAAATCTGTGTTCATCACCCACTCCTCAAAAAAAATCAACCCTTGACCCCACTGTACTTGTTGGCTACCGTCCCATCTCCAACCTCACTTTCCTCTCCTGAACAGTTTTTTGCAGACAAGAGTAGGACCCGATAATGCTTTATGTGGTCCAGACGTGTTGTTGCCTCCCAAATCCGTGACCATCTTTCCCAGAACTCCATGTTTGAATCCCTTCAATCTGGTTTTCGCTTCTGCCACAGTACCGAAACAGCTCTCATAAAAATCAAAAATAACATACTTTGTGACTGTGACAAAGGTAACCTATCCCTCCTCGTCCTCCTGAACCTGTCTGCAGCCTTTGATATAGTTGACCATTCCATCCTCCTCCAATGCCTTTCCACCAATGTCCAGCTCGGTGGGACTGCAATTGCCTGGTTCCATTCTTATCTATCTAATCATAGGCAGAAAATCACAAGCAATGGCTTCTCTTCCAGCTCCGGCATTATTGCCTCTGGTGTCCCCCAAGGATCTGACCTTGGTCCCCTCCTATTTCTCATCTATATGCTGCCCCTTGGTGATACATCCGAAAACACGGAGTCAATTTCCACATGTACACTGATGACACCCAGCTCTACCTCTCCACCACTTCTCTCGACCCCTCTACGGTCTCTAAATTTTCAGACTGCTTATGCGACATCCAGTACTGGATGAGCAGAAATGTTCTCAAATCAAATATTGGAAAGACTGAAGCCATTGTCTTTCGTCCCCGCTACAAACTGCGTTCCCTAGCCACTGATTCCATCCCTCTCCCTAGCATCTATCTGAAGCTAAACCAGACTGTTCGCAACCTAGGTGTCATATTTGGCCCTGAAGTGAGCTTCCAGCCACATATCCATGGCATAACTAAAACTGCCTATTTCCACCTCCGTAACATTGCCCGCCTCCGCCCCGCCTCAGCTCTTCTGCTGCTGAAATCCTCATCTATGCCTTTTATCTCTAGACTTGACTACTCCAACGCACTCATGGCTGGCCTCCCACATTCTACCCTATGTAAACTTGAGGTTATCCAAAACTCAGCAGCCCGTGTCCTAACTCGCACCAAGTCCCGTTCACCCATCACCCTGTGCTCGCTGATTTACATTGGCTCTTAGTTAAGCAACATCTCGATTTCAAAATGCTCTTCCTTGTTTACAAATCCCTCTATGGCCTCGCCCCTCCCTATCTCTGTAATCTCTTTCAGCCTCACAACCCTATGAGATGTCTGCACTCCTCAAATTCTGCCCTCTTGAGCATCTCTGATTATAACTGCTCAACCATCGGTGGCTGTGCCTTCAGCTGCTTGGGCCCTAAGCTCTGGAACTCCCTCCCTAAATCTCTCCACCTCTCTACCTCTCTTTCCTCCTTTAACACGCTCCTTAAAACCTACCTCTTTAACCAGCTTTTGGTCATCTGTAATTTCTTCTTTTGTGCCTCGGCGTCAAATTTATGTATTTGCTCTTATATCACCACTGTGAAACACCTGGGGATGTTTCGCTATGTTAAAGGCGCTATATAAATAAAAGTTGTTGTTGTTGTTGGGATGGATGACCCACCTCAGGAGGACGACGATGATGAGGAGGAAGATGAGGAGCTTCAGCCAAGGAGGAGGCAGCCTGACAATACTGTGGCTGGAAGGGCTGCTCGTCAGAGACTCATCACGCATCGATTCCAGTGAATGACTCAAGATTTGCCAGCCTGTGCACCTCGGCATCTAATAAACCCATCACTCCCCACCCTGCAACCCTCCGTGTATGTAAATCGCAGCACAATAATGTGAAGAATGTAAACTTTGTTTATTTAACACATAAACCATGGTGTGCTGAAAACAAGCACAAGACAACGCCTTCATCCCCAACAAATAATCATAACCACAAGATCCCTTCAAACATTCTCAACGACATCCAAGTGCAACTATCGACATCAGTTCATTTTTGAATAAGATGGCCATCTCTGGCAACTAGCAAACAATTGTTCCTTCATTCATCAAAATGCAACAATTTACATCAGCTCACATTCCAACAAGGTAGCCATCTCTGTTGACTATCAAGCAATTGTTTAATGGGTCATACAAATGCAACTAGTTATATGAGTTCATATCTTAAATAGGTGAGGCTTCCCACAGGTCTTTATTTACTCTTGTACAGTGCTTTAGCACCCCTTCCCTTCACCCCCCTCCCACACCTACTGCTCCTCTTCAATGGGGTCTCAGGGCCTGCAGATAGTAGTCGGTTACTGACTTGGAGCTGCAGCCACACTTGTTGGCCTACGACGAAGTCCCCGACCAGCTCGGGTCCTGGAAGGCCTGGCTGCGGACTGCCTCACCTGAGCATGGGCGGCAGCAGTCTGTTCTGGATGGGTTGCAGAGAGAGGCAGGTGCAAAGGCGGAATTATGTCATCCTGAGAGACGATATCACGTTCCAACAGGCCCGACACAGTGCTACTCCTCTGGGGCAGAACCTCATCATCTGCAGAAATCTGGGTCAGCAAGGTTTGGTCGCCATTGAACTGATGGGGCCCCAGACAGGATGGCAGCAATCAGTGCATCTGTGGAATTAAGTTGCCTTTGCATTAAGACTGACTGCGACTGCAGCACTGTATAGAGCTGATTGATGCCACCATGCACCGACAACATTACAGTCTGCAGGCCTACAATAGCATCGGCCTGTGCTCAATGGACACTGCAACATCAGCCATAGCCCATGCTACCATGTCTGGGACCCCATGGTCTTTGTTTGTATCCAACATCCATTGGTATCTACCAAGGATGGGCTCTGTGGGCTGCTGAGAGGCATATGCAACAGTTGAGGCGGACTCCTCCATCCTCACAGCTAGTGCATCAAAAGTGGCACTTTTGCTAGTGCACCCAGCCGATCGCTGTGCAACTGCAGAGATTGTCTTGCGACAACCTCTAGTTCCAGCTCATCATCAAATTGCTACTGAGCATCACTCAGGTGCTCACTCACCCTCTGGGGAGCTGGCCCCTGGGCTTCCCCTCTCCCATGGAGTTGCTGCAGGCCACTGGCTCCTGGAGCATCTCCCATCTTTGCCTCTCTGACCACCCCTTCATCACCAAAGGTGCTGGCCCCTCTCTCAGATGGTGCTGGCTCCTGTGTGGCATTGAAGGAGATGTTCTCATCCTCCTCCTTCTCCTCGGCAGCATCTCCACCAGTGGAAGGCTGATGTGAAAGCCCCGGTGCGTCTGGCTGATCATCTGAAAGCACAAACACATAGAAGACTAGTTACCTGCAGGTGAGGGGGCCTGGAGTGGTGAAGACATTCGAGAACACCAGTCTCATGGAAAGAGCTGAAGGATTGTGGTATCAGGCCTAAGTGGCCTGCCGGATGCATCAAAGGAACTCAACATACAGAGACTGACCCCAGGGGGTTCGTCCTCACCCACTGCTAAGGCACCAACTTGAACAGAGTGAGGACCTGGAGTTCAGAGTCTCCTCCTCTAGTCCTCATCTGTTCTCTATGGTTGTGGGCGAGCTCTGTCTGTATGATTAAAGAGAACATCTGAGTTAGAGCCCTTCTATCAGTGTGTCCCAAGTGCCTTACATAGTTTAGTAGATGTTACTGTATGAGAGTCTTCATAGCTCGATGTAACTTCCATTCGCTGTATGTACTTGCTGTGGCAATGCTTGAATTAGGGGGCCAGGACCTAACAGTAATGGGGAGGCTACCGTCTTCCAGACACATAAGAAGACTGAAGAGTTAACAACATCAGGGGTGGGTCTGCAGAACCGAGTAGGAACGTTAACAGCGCATCCAGGCCTTTGCAGTGGTGAGGCCTCAAATGGGAACCTTGCATCTGGCCTCACCCACGTAGAGCATGGATTCTGAAACACTACATTGAGCAAAGAGTGCACATTGAGCTCCGAGCATAGCATGGTGACGTTTAAAGTTTAAGATACTCATCCTCACCAGCCGTGTCATGTCGTTCCACTTTTTTCAGCATTGAGTGGCTGTCCTGGTCACCATGTCAAGGCATCAAGGAGTGCATCCACGGCAGCATCCGAGAACCTGTGGGCACGCTGGCGAGCTACTGCTGCTAGGTCTGCCACCCTCACCGCCTGAGTGAATGCAGAGGAAGCGAATATACCCACGAGGCGTTGAGGCCCCTAATCAACACCTCAATGGAATTCAGGTGTCGCCACTATGTGTGTGACGCAGCTCCAAATGATGCCTAATGCCTGGATGTTGAGGCCACGCTTAACAGCCCACTCAACGCTGCTTACCGTCTCCAGGTAAGTGTGCAACGCCATGATTTCACGCTGCAATCCACTTTTTAGGCACCAAAACTGAATTTTGCGCTTCAGGTCCGCATCTTACGCTTGGCGGTAAAAAATCTTCTCAGTCGGTGACACCGCCTCAAAATCGGCGATACTGAATTTCAACCCCTGAGACTGAGACATATGGTATACAACAGCGCCATCTAGTGTGGAGATCAAATTTGGAAAACTCAATCTGGTAAGTAAAAGGAATAGGTTAGATTAATTATGAGAGAAATAGTGTGACAGAAATGATACAGAACGTAAGCCTGACAGGAGGTGTGCCCATATTCAAAATGTTTATTTAAACATTGTAGTTTAATATAATATAAGCAGATTGCCTGTGACATGTAGTGTTTTCTAAGGACAGAACTATGTAGTTCACAGTGTATTATTCTGTTGTTAAGGTGGATCTATGTTCCTTGAAGTCCTTAAGGTCTAATTGCCAAGTAAACACAACTTAGGGTACATCAGAGTGTAATGTTTGGTGAGGGATCTTTGTATTTTGGAAAGTGCTTATAGAATTCAGGCATCAGGTCAAAAGCACCCAACATTAAATAACTGGCTTTCTCTTAAAAAAATATTGGCCCTATCTGAAACAAAGGATGACAGGCACATACTAGATGCAGACTTTTAAATCTAAGTAAATATTAGCCAGGAATATTCTCAGAGCTGTGCCCATACCGCCACTGTTACTTTGCTGTGAATGCAACGGAAACCCTGATTACCCTCTCCTCCAGCACATTCTCCTCCTTTGAGCACCTCACCTTGTTCCACCCCTCTCGCATCTTCTTCAAATTCTTAATTCAAATAAGGAAATGTTGTAATTGTTATGTCTTTAGATGCTCTGATAATGACTCCACGAGGCATTGCTCTTGAACTGTCATGAGGATACCACATGGTGGATTCCCTTTTATACCTGGGTACCTGTGGTGTACAGGTGACCCCTGGGCCTCCACCAGTTGCACCCTCTGGTGGTGCCAGCATAGTATATACAGTGTGAACTTTGTTGATAGTACCTCCGGTAAACAAGTCTCCATCTTATGCAACTATACAGTGACTACACAGAGAGTATATCTATAGTGTACATATATAACATCACTCTCCCCCAAGTCTTTTGTGCCAATACCTTTGCACTATGTGCTCTGGCTTAGCTCTCCCCAGACTTAAGTGCCAATAGCCCTTGCACTTTGGCTGTGCTTTGGCTTGGCTCTCTCCCTGTTAATCCCCAAGTCCTTATTGCCATAACGTTGGGTAGTGGTTACCAGTTGGGATGGTTCGATGATCCAGTGGGACTTCAATGGGTTCTGGGTGTGATCCATGTGTGTGTCCATGGCTACATACATCCATTTTCCCTCCCACATGTAGATCATGCCAGTGGTTCATCACATTTATATACATTCATATACATTCAAGTCCAGAAAAGGAAATTTGCATTTACATCATTGCATTTGTGGTACAGTTGTGAGGCAAGTACATTTGACTGGTGAGATACATTGATGGTACATCTTTGGGATCAGTGCTGGGGTCAGCACCGGTCGGTACGTGAGGACAAGCTAGTTCCAGAGCTGCTGGATGGTGTCCAGGCAGCCTGGTGGCGGCGCGTTGCCCGGTGCTGGCAGTGGGAACCCGGTTGGCTCGAGTTGCCCGCCCTCAGGGCTTTTGCTGTTGCTCCTAGCGTCGGGCAGGTTCACAGATGCCTGTGATCCCTGTCCTCTCCTTACGCCCCGGGTCGCTGCTGCTCCCAGAGGAGCAGTCGTCTAGCAGTGCACAGGGAACTGCTGACTCGCTTTCTTGGGCATTATTTGGTTTGGGATCCTGGTTGGTCCCGGTCCCAATTGGGAGGACCGACGCGGGTGAACCCTCGCTCCCGGACATAGCTTTGGTGGCGATGGGGTCTGGGGGCTACGCCTTAGCGCAGTTTGCTCTTTCAGGCTCATGCTGGTTGGTGCCATCGGGTGCCTGAGAGGTGGAGCCGATCGGGGCAGGGTATCGATACCAGTGCTGTTGCCCTCCTGAGATCGGTTGCTCTGCAGCTTGTCTATTTTAGCTGCTTGTGGCCACACTCTGTGGTGTATCACCCTGGTCCAGAGCAGGCTACAGCATCCGGTAGCCCGCTGGACCTGTGTGCTTCTGATGGGTGTTTTCCCACTACATAATCAGAATATAGTTGAAATCCTGCATCGCACAAGGTTTCCTTGCTTATTGTAGATAAACTGTAGCTCTGATCGCAATCACCCGACTTTTCTTTGCTTATTACATGTATAAAACTCTGATCATCAATTACAAGCTTTACATTTCGCTCACAGTTGTTATTGCATTGAGTGAGAATGTGGGACTGTCCCTTTAAGTGTGATGGGTTGCTGGCCTCCTTTAAGAGAGCCTTGCTATCTTTACCCCAATCCTCTTCTTCGCTTGATACCACGTGTTGCTCCATCAGCACTGCACCTTGTGGTCTGGCCACCGCCATCTTTTCCTTCAATGCTTCACCTCGTGGTTTGGGCGCCATCTTTCTCCCATCCATGATGTCAGCTGCTGTGATCCTCTTCTCCCCGGGTTCTGCCACCGAAGCTGGGAAGTCGCCTTTGGATCTGATTTTCTTCCTCCGGAGTCTTGCCACTGGAGCCTGGAAGGTACATTCAGGTCGTCTCAGCTGGATCATCTCCACGCAGTCATGTTGAGCAGTCTATGCCTCGGGTGCTGTGCTAATCTGCTATCTGGTGCCAGGTCCACCCCCAAGTGAGGGGTTGCTGTGCCTCCGAACGTGGAGGATATCGATCGCTGGAGGGATGAAGTCTTCCCACTTCCAATGGATCTTCTCCATCCACCTTCTTCCAAAAAGCGTTGGTCCATCACCTGCAACAATCCACAGTGGTACTGCGCCATCATGGAGTACCTTAACATTCGCACTACCAACGACTGGGATAAGTTCGTTGCTGTAGGTGTGCAGCTTTGCTTTTTGACCAACTTGGGTCGTTCAGTTTGATTGTCCCATAGCCTCTCAAAGGCTTCTTGATTCATTACTTAATGGCTCGCCCCTGTGTCCACTTCCATGAAGACTGGAGTGCCATTTATTTCGACTTCCATTCTCAACGTGGACATTCTGTACACCTCATTGTGGGGGTGAGCTGCCTCTCTGACCACCATTTCATAATCTGCGCTGGATTCTGCAGACTTCTGCAGACTTTTCATCAACACGGTGAGTCTTATTTCTTTTACACATTCGCTGGAGGTGGCCCTTTGTGCTGCACCCTTTGCACACATAGTCCTTAAAACGGCACTGGTGAGCCCGGTGATTTCCTCCGCAACACCAGCATGGTGCTAACTGATTAGCCCCCCTTGGCGGACTCAGAGTTAAGGGACTCGGGGGCCTGTTCTCTCTCCCTTGAGGAGATTCACGTTCTACAGTCCAGCCTTTAAAAGATGCCAGTCTGTGTACAGTACTTGCCGGCTTTGAGTCCTGAGGATGAATCATCCGCATAGAGCCGCAGGTCGAGGTCAAGAATGCCTGGCTCATGGTGATGGCCTTCTGCAGTGTGACTGTGGTATCTGCAGATAGTAGCCTGTGAAGAAGGCCCTCATGGCCGATTCTGATGACAAAGATATCCTGCTGCGCTTCGGTGAGGTGTTCACTGAAATCACACGGTGCCGCCAACCTCCTGAGGCCTGCAACATATTTTGCGATTTCCTGGCCTTCGGGCCGTCGGTGTGTATAAAACCGGTGTCTGACTGTGAGGATGCTCTCTTTGAGTTTGAGTTGTTCTTGGATCAGCATTACAAGCTCCTCGTATGTCTTGGTCGTTGTCTTCGCTGGTGCCAGCAAGTCCCTGATGAGACCATAGACGGTGGGCCCACAACTGGTGAGTAGTATAGCTCCGTGCTTATCAGCCAGTGTGGCTGGATCATCGCCTGCCAAGTCGTTTGTTGTGAAGAAATGGTCGAGCCTCTCCACAAAGGTGTCCCAATCATCCCCATCGGCGAACTGCTGCAACGTACCAAAGTTAGCCATTTTCGCGAGAAAATCCGTAATCTCATCGCCAATTGTTATGTCTTTAGATGCTCTGATAATGACTCCACGAGGCAAAGTATTGCACTTGAACTGTCGTGACCTTAGTCCATTTACTATAACTCCAGAGTGAGGATACCACATGGTGGACTCCCTTTTATACCTGGGTACCTGTGGTGTACAGGTGACCCCTGGGCCTCCACCAGTTGTACCCTCTGGTAGTGCCAGCATAGTGTATACAGTGTGAACCTTGTTGGTGGTACCTCCGGTAAACAAGTCTCCATCTTATGCAACTATACAGTGTCTACACAGAGAGTATATCTATAGTGTACATTTTTAACAGTAATCTTAATTAAATCTGCTTCTTATCACAAAATCATTGTAAATATTGTTCCATGTTCGAGCCCCACGTTGTTTCTCACCAAAGTATTCTCACTGCTTTCCTCCCTCAGCCTCTGCACTGAGCGGCTTCTTATCCTCGATGATTCCAACCTCAATCTCAACTCACCTTGCCCTCTCTCCTCTGAGATCTCTGCCTTCTTGTCATCCTTTAACCTCTCCCTCCTTATAAACTCTCCTACCCATATTCACAGCCAACCCTTCGACCTTGCCATTTCATGTGGCCTCTCTATTTCTATCGTCTCAATCACAAACAAAGCTATCTCTGATCACCTCATTGTTTCCCTCACCACTCACATCCCCTTCCCACTTCCAACTGCATCCACCCCTGTAAAAAACACTCTACCCCAAGTCACTTACAACTGCACTTTCAAACTCCAAACTGTCTAGTCTTTGACCCTCCATTCGCCACAATACTTCAGCAGCTCAATCACGCCATCACCTCCACCTTTGATGCCTCAGTAAAACCTTTACTCTCTTCTACCCAGGTCATTCCCCTTAGGGTGTGCTCCCCATCTTTGTCCTCTTAAGTTCATGGGACACAGACGTATATGCCGCACAACTGGTTTAGCCATTCATCTCCAGATCTGGCACTATCGGTCCCAGTTCTTTTCTGCCAATACTGCTCCATTATTCCAGGATCATCCTAGAAGTCAACATGAACCCCCAACTTCTTTTCTCCATTCCCAACCATCTCCTTGAAGCCCTCTCCCCTGCCCCTTCCACCCTCTCCTCCAACAACGTGCAACGAGCTAATGGACTTCTTTGTCACTAAGATTGAGACCATCAGTTTAGCTTCCTCTGCTGAATCCCTCCCTTCCCCTAGCCCACCAAGCCACGTTTTCCTTAATGTCCTCCCCACCCCCCGACCTTGAATATTTCTCTAGTTTCTCTTCCATCTCCCCTCATGCTCTCTCCAAGTTTATCTTGTGCTTGAGACCCACTTCCTGTTCTTTCGACCCTATTCCCACTAAACTGCTGACCACCCAATTTCCCTTCCTAGCCACCATGCTAGCTGATATTGCAAATGGTTCCTCCCCCTCAGGCGCAGCCCCCTCCAATGTTCCCTCTAAACTGCATGACCAAATGGGAAAGGTCCCGCACAAGCTGTTCTTGGCATCTCTGTTGTGAATACTGAGCATGCGCAGAAATTTAAAGGGACCACGCACGAAAAGAAATAGAACAAAATGCAGCTTATATTGTCCCCCTCCCTTTCAAATCTGCCATCATCACCCCCCTGCTCAAAAAAACCCCTGTGTCCTTGCAAACTTCCACCCCATCTTCAATCTCCCTTTCCTCTCCAAAGTCCTTGAACGTGTCATTGCCTCCCAAAACCGTGTCCATCTTTTTCGCAAACCTATGTTTGAACCTCTCCAATCAGGTTTGCTCCCCTGCATTGAAACAGCCCTTATCAAAGTCAGAAATGCCATCCAATGTGACTGTGACCGTGGTAAATGATCCCTCCTCCTCCTTCTCAACCTGTCTGCAGCCTTTGACACGGTTAACCACACCTTCCTCCTCCAACCCCTCTCCTGTGGTTGGATTTTCCCCCAGAGTGGAATATGGGCAGCTGGCCAGCAGAACGTGACAGTAGGCTGCCAAGAGGATATTTTCAGGGCCGGGCCTCATTTGCATCGGGCCGGCAGGTGTGGCCGGAAACTGAAAATGAGATTCAATTACAGGGGCTGACAATTGACATTAGTTTGACAGAGCGAGTAATAATGAAAATAAGCAACGAGATTAGGTATAGGTAATAGAAGAAACCTGTGAAACAGCTCGGTTGTGTGGAATGCTACCTGGAGATGAAGAGGGTTGATGTGAATTAAATATTCTGTCCAAATCCAATTTATGTAAATTTCCAATTTTGACAACAAAATGTCCTAACAAACACTGCAAAGGAACCTTGGTTCTGCTGCACAGCAATGAAGCATATCAGGCCACATCACCATCCTCCAGTTATAATTCACTGTCTTCAGGGAAAGTGGGATAAGGGGGAAAGATAGGGGTGATAAAGATGATCGAATGAGAGATTTTTGCTGCATTTATTTTGCAGCTACTAGTCTGGGATCATACTGCTTGGCAGGATCTCTAGTTATGCCCAGGAGAGGGTGTTTGATGACCTAACCCACACCAAGTCCCGTTCACCCAACACCCCTGAACTTGCTGACTTACAGTGGCTTTTGTAATGTATTTGCTTCATGGGTTATTTGCTGAAGAATTCATAGGAACACATTACTATTAAGAACGAGTCGGTTTATTAATCACACTACAACTCCTAGTTAAGCAACTCCTCAATTTTAAAATTCTCATCCTTGTTTGAAAATCCCTCCATGGCCTCGCCCCTCCCTATCTCTATAATCTCCTCTAGCCCCACAACCCTCCGAGATCTCTGCGCTCTGCCAATTCTGGTCTCTTAAGCATCCCTGATTTGAATCGCTCCTCCATTAGTGGCCATGCCTTCAGCTGCCAAGGCCCTAAGCTCTGGAATTCCCTCCCTAAACTTCTCCGCATCTGTTCCTTTCTTTCCTCCTTTGAGGTGTTCCTTAAAATCGATCTCTTTGACCAAGCTTTTGGTCATCTACCTTATTATCTCCTATGTGGCTCAGTTTGAAATGTTGTTTTATAATGCTCCTTGAATCGCCTTGGGATATTTTATTACATTAAAGGAGCTATATAAATACAAGTTGCTGTTGTGTGTGGTGATACACATGTGCACAGCTCCTCTCCCCAGAGTTAATGCTGGAAATTTCCTTGCATCTTCTACCAACACAACTTTGATGGAAGTTCGGCAGAAACCATGGCCCTGAAATTACAGTCTCCACCGTTGTAATCCTTTTGAAAGGCCCCGCAACTTCCGGGTTTCCGCCGAAATTGGTAACTTACGATCTGTCAACGTACGCCTTGACAGATCATCTGAACCGCATGGAAAATGAGTATTGCTGGCGCATTTGGCTATTTGCCCAACAACTGCCCAGCAATTGTTCACGAAACTCTTACGGCTGATAAAAGCAGGCATAGGGCCTGCTTTCATCAGCATAAGGGTATATATAAGCCTTAAATTAAATATTAATAAAAATCAAAAATGATGCAAAGACACTTTAAATTAGTTTATGCAAATATTGGCCTGGATTAAGATGTTTAAAATTATTTATCAAAAAATTAAATTTTTATTGAAGTTGGTGCAGTGAAGGGATTTATGAATAAAACTGAAATTCAGTACATTTATATTTATTAGAATTGTGTAAATTGTACGATTATTTGGGGATTCCATTGCATATCATTAGGGGATTCACTTCATAAATAATTGCAATGGAACCCTCCTTTGTGATTGGAAGACCGGGCCCATGTGATCCCAGGGACGCTTTCGAACCATCTGTGTCCCTGTGATCCGTCGGCCTCTACACAGATATACACCTGGAAACCTGTGACCGCAACTCCCCCAGCGTGGGGGATTTGTTTCGCGGGTCGGAGGCATACTCCAGAGTTACACCTCTGACCGCAATTTCCAGTCCCTTGTTTATATGCATAAAGGGGATTTCCACCAAAGTTACGTTGGCGTCAAGGGAGAAATCCTGAAGAAATTCGCAGCAAAATGTTTTGAGAGTGCAGGTGGCAATATCTAACCATTTAAATTAACTCCAAGTAGGTTAAAAAGTGTCAGGTGGGCCTTAGGCACTTTTTACATTCGATTTCACACAGTACTAGAATTGAACTCTAGAGACTTGTGATGTCAAACCCAACAGATGTGAAACTTTATCTTTCTGCGAATCTCACACGGCTTGTCTTGCATCAAGTTAAGACGTGACTGGATTTAAATTGCAGCTTTAGGCTTACAGCTTCTTCACAGCGTCACTATATTGCAGTGCAAACGCACCTTAAATTTAAATTAAAATGGCATAGATTTTTTTTTAAAGTAGGATAATTCATAAACACTATATGCAAATCAATAGAATGAATTTGCTCACGTACAATAAGTAAAACATTTTGAGAACTGTTATGTATGAAGAAAGAATCAGACTGTGAGCTCAAAGTAAAGTGTGACCTCAGTCTTTTATTGCAGGTCTCCAGAATGCCTCTCCAACCTGTGAGGCCTCCTTAAGTACCTGTGCTCCCAAGGGATTATGGGAACCCTTGGGACTCCAGGGGATGAGCCCTCTGGTGGCTGTACAGAGTAAAGACAAGTTCACATATATAACAACACTCTCCCCCCCAAAAAAAATGTCAATAGTATAACTACTTACAATGTGAGTCAATCTCGGGCCCTTCTTGCTTTGGTTGATCATCTCGGTGTGAAAGCTGGTATTGTTGAATCATTTGTTGGGCCCTCACTGGGCTGCTGTGCAGCTGGCCTTGCTGCGCTGCCTGGTGTGTTGGGTCCTGCTGGGCTGCTGTGGATGATGGGTTCTTCGTGGTCAACCGTGGTGCCGGTTGCCACTGGTGTGTATGTTGGGGGATCAAAAAAGGTAGGGTCCAAGGTGAGTTGCTCAGGATAGTCCATAAATCTGAGTTTGATTTGGTCCAAGTGTGTCCGGTGAATGAGTCCATTTGAAACTTTGAGCCAAAACACCCTGCTCCCCTCTTTAGCCATGACAGTGCCGGGAAGCCACTTGGGACCTTGTCCATAACTCAATACAAATACAGGATCATTGATTTCAATCTCGCGTGACACATTTGCGCTATCATGGTATGTAGTTTGTTGAAACCGCCTGCTCTCTACCTGTTCATGTAGATCAAGGTGAACTAACAAGAGCCTTGTCATAAGTGCTCTTTTCATGAGCAGTTCAGCAGGTGAGATCCCAGTGAGCGAGTGTGGTCTCATGCGGTAGCTAAGCAGGACTCGGGATAGGCAAGTCTACAGTGAGCCTTCAGTTACCTTCTTCAAGCCTTGTTGATGGTTTGCATTGCTCTCTCTGCTTGACCATTGGACGCTGGTTTAAACGGGGCAGATGTGACATGTTTGATCCCGTAACGGGTCATGAATTCTTTGAACTCAGCACTGGTAAAACATGGCCTGTTGTTGCTCACCAGGACATCGGGTAAGCCGTGAGTAGCAAACATGGCCCACAGGCTTTCAGCAGTGGCAGCGGACGTGCTAGCCGACATTATCTCACATTCAATCCACTTGGAATACGCGTCTACAACCACAAGGAACAATTTACCCAAGAACGGGCCTGCATAGTCGACGTGTACCCTAGACCATGGTTTGGAGGGCCAAGACCATAAACTTAGCGGCGCCTCCCTGGGTACATTGCTTAACTGCGAGCATGTATTACATCTGTGAACGCAGGACTAAGTCCGCATGTGACACTAGACACTAGTCACTCTGAATGTAGCATTGACTGTGGGCCAGGAGAGAGTTTGACTCCACTTCAGCTTCGGAGCAGGCTGGGGAGTGGAAGGAGCAGTGTGGCGGCCTAGCCCACCAGTCTGTGCGGCCCCCGGCCTGCGAGCACCATCGGAGCAGACCGGGGAGCGGAAGGAGCAGCATGGCGGCATACCACTCCAGGGAGCAGCACATGCTGGAGCAGGAGAGCAACGGCAGTGAAAAGGAATGTCACCAAGGTCCAGGTCGGTGATTGGAGCGTGGGCAGATACAGCAGGAACGGCGAGGTCAGGGCGAAGGAGTGGCGAGGTCGGGGCGAAGGAGCGGCGAGAGATTGTAGAGGGACGTGATCGTTGTTCAGGAGAGGCGAGAGTTCGGGGCCCAGAAGAGGCGAGGGCCCAGGGGCAGCACGGACCAGCCCACACTGCGATATGTGTCCGCACTAGGTCCGTGCAGCAGAGCAGGTCTCCAGTTGTCTTGGTTAATCCTTGCTACTGGACCAAGACCTAGCTCTGTCAAGCCCGTGTGGTGGCTGGTGTGCAACGGTCACTACACGTTAAAAAAAATCCAAGCACAGGCGTCTTCCGCCCTTCAAGATTTAGTTCGGACCTGGAATTTTAGGTCCATCATTGAAACAGCTTTGAAGATTTTGACGTGGAAGCAAGTCATCCTTGATTCGAGGGACTGCCTATGATGATGATGACGATGGAAGTCCGAATCGATACCGGGCCACCACACGTGGGATCTGGCTATCGCTTTCATCATTGCGATGCCTGAGTGGGTACTGTGGAGGTCATTGATGAAGGTGTCTCTGCTCTTCTTAGGGACCACTACACAATTGCCCCACAGAAGGCAGTCTGTCTGTATAGACATTTCATCTTTGCACCGCTGGAACGGCTTAATCTCTTCCTGCATTTCCACTGGGACACTGGACCAGCTCCCGTGAAGCACACAGCATTTGCTCACTCTCAAATGCTTCCATAACCATGGCTAGATCTGCGGGTTGCGCCATTTCCAGCCCCGTGGTAGGCAATGGCAGCCTGCTGAGAGCATCGGCGCAGTTTTCTGTGCCTGGCATGTGGCGGATGGCATAGTTATATGCGGACAACGTGAGCGCCCATCTCTGTATGCAGGCTGATGGGTTGGTATGGGTTGATATATATCCCTTTACTCTCGGAAAACAGGGATATAAGTGGATTATGGTCAGTTTCCAATTCGAATTTTAGCCCAAACAGGTATTGATGCATTTTCTTTACCCCATAGACACACGCTAACGTTTCTTTCTCAGTCATGCTGTAGGCTCTCTCAGGAGTCTTAGACAGACTCCTGGATGCATAAGCAACCAGTTGCAGTTTCCCAGAATCATTAGCTTGTTGCAATACACACCCGACGCCATATGACGACGCATCACATGCTAGTACCAAATGCTTACATGGATCATACAACACAAGCAATTTGTTTGAGCATAACAATTTTCTCACTTTTACAAAGGCATTTTCTTGGCTTTTGCCCCAAACCCATTAGTTCTCTTTTTGTAGTAAAACATGCAGTGGTTCTAACAGTGTGCTAAGACCCAATAAGAAGTTACCAAAGTAGTTCAGGAGTCCCAGAAATGACCACAGCTCCATCACATTCTGTGGCCTCAGTGCGTTCTCGATTGCCTTCGTCTTCATGTTGGTGCGCCTGATGCCGTCCGCCGCAATCCTCCTTCCCAAGAACTTCACTTCAGGCACCAGGAAAACGCACTTCGAGCATTTTAACCTGAGCCCCACAAGGTTGAGTCGACTAAGAACCTCCTCCAGGTTCTGCAAGTGCTCGACTGTGTTCCGACTTGTGACCAAGATGTTGTCCTGGAAGACCATGGTGTGCGGGACCGACTTCAGTAAGCTTTCCATGTTTCTCTGGAATATCGCCACTGCTGAACGGATTCCAAACAGGCATCTGTTATAAACAAAGAGACCTTTGTGTGTGTTGATGCAGGTGAGGGCCTTCGATGATTTCTCCAGTTCCTGCATCATGTAGGCTGAAGTCAGATCCAGGTTCGTGAATGTCTTTCCTCCTGCCAGCATTGCAAAGAGGTCGTCGGTCTTTGCTAGTGGGTATTGGTCCTGCGGGGAGAAACGATTGATAGTTACTTTGTAATTGCCACAGATTCTGACGGTGCCGTCTCCCTTGAGGACAGGAACGATCGGACTGGCCCACTCGTTGAACTCGATCGGTGGAATGATGCCCTGTCTTTGCAGCCAGTCTAGCTCGATCTCTATCCTTTCTCTCATCATGTACGGTACTGCTCTCGTCTTATGATGAATGTGTCGCGCCCCCGGAATTAGGTAGATCTGCACTTTTGCTCCTTGGAATTTCCCGATGTCTGGTTCGAACAGCAAAGGAAATTTGTTTAAGACCTGGGCACATGAAGTGTTGCCAGCGGGCGATAACGCTCGGATGTCGTTCCAGTTCCAGCGTATCTTTTCCAGCCAGCTCCTGCCGAGCAGTGTGGGACCATCGCCCGGTACCACCCAGAGTGGTAGCTTGTGCACCGCTCCATCATAGGAGACTTTTACGGTAGCACTGCCGACTACAGGAATCAGTTCTTTTGTGTAAGTTCTTTGTTTCGTGCGAACTGGAGTTAAGACTGGCCTTGAGGCCTTGTTGCATCACAATCTTTCAAAAGTCTTTTGCCCATGGTGCACTGGCTCATGCCTGTGTCCAGCTCCATTCACACTGGGAGATCATTTAGTTCAATATTCAGCATTATCAGGGGACAATTTGTGGTGAATGTGTGCACACCATGTACCTCTGCCTCCTTGGTCTGAGGCTCTGGTTCGTCGTGATCCTCCATGGATCTGTCCCCCTCTGCAACATGGTGGTTTGCAGGTTTAACAGGATTCGCAGCTCGCCTGCACACTCGTCGGAGGTGCCCTTGCAAATGTACCCTTTAAATCAGCATGAATAGAAACGATGATCACCCCCGCAGCACCAGCAAGGTGTTAATGGCCCTGCATTCATCACCCTTGTTGGTGGACTCTGAGACATCTGCGGATGTGCAGCTGCAGGAATGTGTGACCTGCCCTATACGTTACGATTCGAAAACAACATTACTTTGTTCACTGTACTTGTAGCAGCACTTGTGTGCTGAGAGATTTGCTTAGTATTGTCACTGGTGGCAATGAACACCTGGGCTATCGCTATGGCCTTACTCAAGGTTGGGGTCTCTACAGTCAAAAGTTTGCGAAGTATGGTTTTGTGGCCAATGGCAAGTACGAAAAAGTCTCTGAGCATGTGCTCCAAATGTCCTTCAAATTCGCAATGTCCTGAAAGGCATCTTAGCTCGGCGACATTACTCGCCACTTCCTGGCCTTCAGACCTTTTACAGGTGTAGAACCAGTATCTCACCATCAGAACGCTTTCCTTCGGGTTCAAATGCTCTTGCACCAGTGTGCACAAATCGTCATATGATTTCTCCGTGGATTTCGCTGGAGTGAGCAGATTCTTCATGAGGCCATACATTGGTGCCCCACAGACAGTGATGAGGATCACCCTTCGTTTTGCAGCGTTCTCTTCCCCATCTAGCTCGTTAGCTACAAAGTATTGGTCGAGTCACTCCACAAAAGTTTCCCAATCATCTCCCTCCGAGAATTTCTCCAGGATGCCGACTGTTCTCTGCATCTTTGGGTTCGCTATCTGTATCTCGTTGCCAGTTGTTGTGTATGGAGAAAGAGTCAAACTGAACACTATGAGCTCAAAGTAAAGTGTGACCTTAATCTTTTGCTGCAGGTCTCCAGAGTGCCTCTCCATCGTGTGAGGCCTCCTTAAATACCTGTGCTCCCAAGGGATTATGGGATTCCTTGGGACTCCAGGGGATGAGCCCTCTGGTGGCTGTACAGAGTAAATACAAGTTCACATATATAACAAGAACAATCTGTCAAACCTTAACTTGCTCCCAAATTCAGGAAACAGCACACTGATGAAAACTGATATCACATATAAAATTAGGACAACTGGTCAATTTGTGGATCCTTTGCCTTTGACTCATATAAATGGCAGTTCACGCCCCATTGCAAGGGCTTTAGCACATCATTTAGGCTGACATTTCAGTGGCATATTAATAGATTCAGTCCTGTCACTGTGGCATCACTGTATTGCTGCAAAAGTGAGAGGGGACAGTTGTGGCAATGGATGGTGGTTAGTGTCGGGCTGGAAGCTGATATTGGGTCGATGCGGACACAGAGCTCCCCTTTGTTATGAGTGAAACAAATAGGAGCAGCTGTCTACTTGTCACGGAGGGAAAGGTGGGAACAATTATACAGTCAGTAAGAGGATTGGGCACCAGAGACAGACATGTGAAATGGACACATTGAATTTGACAGTCGACAAGAAGTGGATAGAAGTATGGGAAGACTCAACCAAATTAAACTATTTTACTTACTTCCTTTTATGAAGTCAAACTATTGTAAATAAGAAGAGCAATCTGATCCGTGCAGTCAGTGAGCTCTCTCTTCGCTTTCCCAGTCCTATAGCACCACCCTCTGGTGCAGAATTTTAGAGTGATTTTATAATGCTTTGAGCAAGTTTTTATTTTGATTAAAATTATGATTCCAGGTTACAATGTGGAACAATATTCACGATAATTTTGTGATAAGAGGCTTGTTTAATTAAGATTACAATATTTACTTATTTGAAGTTTTTCATCTTAGTATGTACATATGTACATATTCCTTCACTTTCAGTAGTATTACCATAAATGGTTTGTGCTGTGTCTCACATTGTAGTTAGCTGATTATAAGAGTAGAATTAATTTGATGAGTGCTCTACCAGTAGACTTTCAGATTTAGTTTACAGTTTTAGTAGCTTGAGTCTTTTAATTCAAAGCCCAACTGTTCAGTAACTGTTCAGGTACCTGTTCAGGTACAGCAGGCGGTTAAGAAAGCAAATGGCATGCTGGCCTTCATAGCGAGGGGATTTGAGTATAGGGGCAGGCAGGTGTTACTACAGTTGTACAGAGCCTTGGTGAGGCCACACCTGGAGTATTGTGTACAGTTTTGGTCTCCTAACTTGAGGAAGGACATTCTTGCTATTGAGGGAGTGCAGCGAAGGTTCACCAGACTGATTCCCGGGATGGCGGGACTGACATATCAAGAAAGACTGGATCAACTGGGCTTGTATTCACTGGAGTTCAGAAGAATGAGAGGGGATCTCATAGAAACTTTTAAAATTCTGACGGGTTTAGACAGGGTATTGTATGGGGTTAATCACATTGGGTTAATTATGATATTTAGTCATTCATAGGGTGTCTTTGCTCCCATGCCCCGTAGAATGTTGTTGCTATTTCGAGAGAGAGAGAGGGAAGCGACCTTGAGACGCACACCAGCTTGTTATGAGACGGTCCGCGGCTCGAGGTCTCATGCTTTGTGGACAAGCACCTGGGGTCTTACAGATTAGGAGTTGGCCATGAGCCACATGCACCCATGTTTTGTTCAATAATATGTTTATTTGACAGTATAAAGGTACAGCACTGTCCCGTAGCTCCTTGAACTTCACCTTGGACCGTGATTCGCGAGTGGTGCCGGGACCCCCAATGCTCCAGACCAGCCGTCGCTTGTGGAATTCCCGTCGGGCGGAAGGCCGTGAGCATTGTTGCATCTTATCATACTTCTCTTTTCTTCGTAAACTGTATTAATATGTTTCCTTTCTCTCAGTAAATGGTATCTTATTCTTTACTTCATTTGTCTTGTCTCTTATTTAACATTCATCCAGATCCCAAACCTGGGTCTATTATTATTGATCCAAAACATTTTGGCTTCACGAACAGGATCTGGTAAAATGTTTAAGAGAAAAAACAAGAAGCAGTCTCCTCCTGCGGGAGAGAAGTATAGAATACCAGGGTGGAGCACGAGGGGTGAGGGTTTTGGCTCTCTTGCCAAGGTGCGAGCCCGGTTTGGACCCCCGCAACATTGGGATACGCAGTTATTGGAACAGAACAAAGATAGAGCCGTACCCCATGCGGTACTGTCTCTCCTGGAGGAAGCGGGCTTCCCACAAATGGGATGGATTTTGTTGATAGCCTTAAGGGCGATGTGTAAACAACTTAAGGAAAGTGAGGCAGAAAAACTACAGTTAAAAACAGCTGTTAAAGTTTTGGAAAGTCAAAACTCGACCCTGACTGAAGCAGGACGCACTGCACAAGAGCGGGCGGACAAGGTCAATGAACAATCAGAATCTTTAATATACCGTCTGGCGACAGTACAAAATAAAAAGAAAGCTAGACAACGGAAATTACAGCTGGATTTGAAATATATCTTTTGTATTTGCTGTTGCATGTGGTATAGGCTTGCTCAATTAGATCCCAGTGAGTGTTTAAAAGCCAATGCAAATCATGTGGGGAATGTATACAAGCTGGAAAAAATGGAGGGGGGGGGGAAACGGAAGGAAACTAAAGACTCTCCCCCATACGCCCTGAGCATGGAAGCTAGACCCCTTATGACAAGTAAGACAAAACAGCAATATAGGGAACAGCCGGTAACCACTAGAGGGGTGCATGACTTCACCACTAGTGATCTACAAGAAATACTTAACCCCGAAGAGTTAACAAAAATGGGGACTATGACTACGGACCACCATATCACAACAGTGCTACCGAATGTCCAGGGCACAGGTTCGCTATGGGATATGGTTACTATCAGGGTCCGGCAAAAATATTCCTCTGCCGTTGATTGGGAAGGGGAGGTAAAACCTTGGAATACTATGGCGGAGGGTGCGATACAGTTGCGCAACATGGCAACACGGAGGAATATATCACCAACAATCTGGGGGGCCAGATCAGGAGCTCTTTACGGCAGGAATGCGGAGCAGCCTGATGAAGAGTGGCCCTCCTATGATGAGGGGTGCGCTACTCGCATTATTGGGACCAGCCCAAGGGCAACAGGTGGGGCACGCCTGCCTATTGTTAGGACAGTTAGAGGATGTAGATGATCCCCTCGACTAGGGGTGTGGCCGGGATCCGGGTGCACCCCCCGTTAGAACCACATCAACCCAAGCTCCTGGGGATCTGAGGCCACACATTCCAATTATTTACCTGGCAGGGGAGTAACCATAATAAGTTTTGTTGAATGAAGAAAGAATTTGTGAATGTCTGTCTGTGAATGAAAGCGCTTTTGTGATTTTTTGACTGGGGAATGAATTTTTCATGTGTCTGAAAGCCTGTTTGGAAAAATAGTGGAGCTGCCTGTTTGTTTTAGCTCCACCCACTTTTTCAAACAGAGTGAAAGTTTTTTTAACCCTTCGTAGTGTTGTCCTGTATGTGGGAAGTCTTCAGAAATTGTGAACCTTACAGGGGAAACCATACAAGGGCTCTTGGGGGCGGGTATCATTAGACATGCGGTGTCCCCCTACAATAGTCTGTTTGGCCTGTGCAGAAACTTGACAAAAGTTGGAGGATGACTGTGGACTACCGACAACTAAACAAATTTGCCCCTCCCCTGGCAACCGCTGTCCCAGATGTAGTAACTATAACAGAGCGGCTGTCTGAAGAAGGTGTGGAGTGGTATGCGGTAATCGACCTAGCCAATGAGACACATAAGGTCGGGCGAGCGCAGCAAAGCTCCATAGTGCGCTGGAGATGGAATATCGCAGACAGAGCAAGTAAAGGAAAAGAAGGAATCACTCGACTACATGAGCATGTGGCTGAATACCCACAAACAGCTGAGAGTGAACTTACGCAGTCATCTGTCAGTTTAACCCAGGAGTCACCGATCTCCTGGGGCGTGTCTTTTGAACAGTTAACACCTGAAGAACGTAGCCATGCCTGGTTCACAGATGGCTCAGCGGTCTGGCGAAACAGCCTTCGGCGATGGCGAGCCACTGCCTTCAATCCAAAAACCCAGACAATTGTGCATGATGAAAGCTTGGGAGGTTCCAGCCAGCTAGCAGAACTAGCAGCTGTAGTCCTTGCGTTAGAAGAGGAACAGCAACAAGTACACATATATATTGACTCATGGGCAGTAGCCAATGGCATGGCAAGCTGGATGCGAAACTGGCATGAACATAACTGGCAAATAACTGGGAAAGACTTGTGGGGAAAGCACCTATGGGAACAAATATGGTCCAAAGCCCAGAAGATGAAAATAACTATATCATGTGGACGCTCACATGAAGAACACTTCAAAGACCTCTGAATATAATAACACCGTTGATAATATAGCCCGGGTGCGGGCTGTCAAAGAGGCGGAAGAGGAAGAATATGGCATAGGCAAGTGGGCCCACCACAAATCTTATCATTTGGGCATTCAGGGTACGATACAATGGGCACGAAATAGGGGGTTACATTTGACTACGACGGGTGTTAAACAGATCATAAACACCTGTGAAATTTGTCAAAAGGTGAAGCATTTTCTCCTACAACGACAACCCAGTGCCCATATTAAGAGAGGGACTCAACCAGCACAAATATAGCAAGTTGATTATGTAGGACCTTTACCATTGCAACAACGGTTCCAATATTTGCTCACTGCTGTTGATACCTATTCTGGATTTTTGATAGCTTATCCAGTGAATAAAGCGAAACAACAAAGTACGATTAAAGGACTGGAGAATTTAATCACATACTACGGTGAGCCAGCAGAAGTACAGTCCGATAATGGGTCGCACTTCACAGGTCAAGCAGTGCAACAGTGGGCGGTAGACAACGGGATCTATTGGATGTTCCACATACCTTACTATCCGCAAGCTGCAGGGTTAATAGAACGCATGAATGGACTACTTAAGCAACAGATTAAAATATTAACTCCCACTAATGCATTGCAAGGGTGGTTAAAGGTCTTACCACAAGCAGTGCGCAATCTGAATCACCGACCATTGCGGGGGGGAACTCCCATAAGCCACATGTTAGGCAGAGTTAATGTCCCTACTATTGAAAAAGAAAATAAGACTCAGGACACAGTTTGTGAAGGAGGAAAAGTGTGGGTGCAGTACCCCCAGAAACCCTTACAAGCAGGAGAAATCTTAGTGAAAGGAAAAGGAAACACTTATTGGGTGCTCTTGACTGGTCAAGATATTCCTCTCTGTGTTGACAAGGGTAAATTGACTAAACGGGGCTGAATTAATATACTTATGCTTCCTCCCACAGGAATTCTGCCCAAAATGGCGACTTACCAACTCGTGCTGGCCAGTCTCTGTGTCTGGTTATCTGTGACTGTGCTATTTCCATCCTCAAACACAGCATGGGATGGCCGTATAGGGTGGCGGTTAGCTAACACTGATCATACGCAAGACAATTACTAACCTTCCTCCCACTGTAGACCTAACTCGTTTATCTCAATTTCTAAAAGCTAACACTGATCGTCGTTTTACTCGTCGCGTTATTACTGCTATTACTGCTTGTATGTATTCTTTGGTGTAGATTGCGGGCGTTGCTTGCGCATACTCAACGTGTAACTGATGCATTACGCCTTCAACTTGATTATATTACTTAGAATGTCTCAATATCAAGGATGGATTGTATTGTATGGGGTTAATCACATAGGGTTAATTATGATATTTAATCATTCATCGGGTGCCTCAGCTCCCATGTTGTTGCTATTTCGAGAGAGAGAGAGGGAAGCGACCTTGAGACGCACACCAGCTTGTTATGAGATGGTCCGCGGCTCGAGGTCTCATGCTTTGTGGACAAGCACCTGGGGCCTTACAAATTGGCCATAAGCCACATGCACCCATGTTTTGTTCAATAGTATGTTTATTTGATAGTATAAAGGTACAGCACTGTCCCGTAGCTCTTTGAACTTCACCTTGGACCGTGATTCGCGAGCGGCGCCGGGACCCTCAATGCTCCAGACCAGCCATCGCTTGTGGAGTTCTCGACGGGCGGAAGGCCATGAGCGTTGTTGCATCTTATCATACTTCTCTTTTCTTCGTAAACTGTATTAATATGTTTCCTTTCTCTCAGTAAATGGTATCTTATTCTTTACTTCATTTGTCTTGTCTCTTATTTAACATTCATTCAGATCCCGAACCTGGGTCTATTATTATTGATCCAAAACAGACAGGTTAGATGCAGGAAGAATATTCCCAATGTTGGGGAAGTCCAGAACTAGGGGTCACAGTCTAAGGATAAGGGGTAAGCCATTTCGGACCGAGATGAGGAGAAACTTCTTCACCCAGAGAGTGGTGGACCTGTGGAATTCTCTACCACAGGAAGCTGTTGAGGCCAATTCACTAAATATATTCAAAAAGGAGTTAGATGTAGTCCTTACTACTAGGGGGATCAAGGGGTATGGTGAGAAAGCAGGAATGGGGTACTGAAGTTGCATGTTCAGCCATGAACTCATTGAATGGCGGTGCAGGCTCGAAGAGCCGAATGGCCTACTCCTGCACCTATTTTCTATGTTTCTATGTTTCTAAAACTTGGACACAATTGGCTTATAATAAATAAACTAATTTACAGCAACCTCACAAAAAGCTTGCATTTCAGTACAAATTCCACAGTAAAGCATTCACAAGCATCATACATCATCATCATCATCATAGGCAGTCCCTCAAAATCGAGTAAGACTTGCTTCCACTCTAAAAGTGAGTTCTCAGGTGGCTGTATGGTCCGATGTGGTAATTACAGTCTCTAACAGGGGACGGGGGGGCAGACAGTGGTTGAAGGAAAGGGTGGATGGGGAGTCTGGTTTGCCGCACGCTCCTTCCACTGTCTTTGCTTGGTTTCTGCATGCTCTCAGCGATGAGACTCGAGATGCTCAACGCCCTCCCAGATGCTATTCCTCCACTTTGGGCGGCCTTGGGCCAGGGATTCCCAGATGGCGGTGGGGATGTTACACTTTATCAAGGAGGCTTTGAGGGTGTCCTTGAAGTGTTTCTCTGCCCACGGAGTTCCGAGTAGAGCACTTGCTTAAGGAGTCTCGTGTCAGGCATGCGGACGATGTGGCCCGCCCAACGGAGTTGGTTGAGTGTGGTCAGTGCTTTGATGCTGGAGATGTTGGCCTGAGCGAGAACACTGACGTTGGTGCGTCTATCCTCCCAGTAGATTTGCAGGATCTTGCAGAGGCAGCGCTGGTGGTACTTCTCCAGTGTTTTGAGGTGTCTGCTGTATATAATCTACGTCTCTGAGCCATATAGGAGGGCAGGTATCACTACTGTCCTGTAGGCCATAATGACCAGATAAACTGTTTTTGTTATGTTGATTGAGGGATAAACGTTGGCCAGAACACCTGGGATAACGCCCCTGCTCTTCTTCGAAATAGTGCCATGGGATCTTTTACATCCACCTGAGAGAGGCTGAAACTTGAATGCAGTGCTGAGGGAGTGCTGCACTGTCAGAAGTGCCGTCTTTTGGATAAGACGTTAAACCGAACATCATACGGTTATGTCTTTAGATGCTCTGATATTGACTCCACGAGGCAATGTGTTGTACTTGAACTGTAGTGACCTTAGTCCTTTACTGATAACTCCAGAGTAAGTATCACACCTGGTGACCTGCCTTTTATACTGGGCCTGGCATACCTGTACAGGTAACCTACAAGTCTCCCACTGAGGTGCCCCCTGATGGCACACCTTGTAATAGTACAAGCAGTAACCATATAGGATACATGACATCACTCTCCCCCAAGCCTTTAGTGCAAATTGCCTTCATGCATTGACTGTGCTCTGGGCTTAGCTCTATCTGGTTGACCCTTGGAGGGTCGTTTCCATCTTGGATGAGTAGGTGGTGTTTCATTGGCAGTGGAGGTGCCGGTGGTTTCTGTTTCTGCGTCCATGACCACTCCATTCTCTGTCACCCCGTCATATAGATTATGCCGGTGGCTCATTACATTCATATACATTCAAGTGCAGAAAAAAAAATTTGCATTTACATCATTACATTTGTGGTACAGTTGTGAGGCAAGTACATTTGACTGGTGAGGTACATACTTGATATATACTTGGAATCAGAACTGGTGTGTGAGGACAAACTAGTACCAGAACAGCTGGATCGTGTCCAGGTAGTCTGGTGGCGGTGCGGTGCCCAGTGCTGGCAGTGGGAACCCGGTTGGCTCAAGTTGCCTGCTCTCAGAGCCTTTGCCGTTGCTCCTAGTGTCGGGCAGGTTCATAGATGCCTGTGACCTCCCTGTCCTTTCCTTGCACCCCGGGTCGCTGCTGCTCATAAGAACATAAGAATTAGGAACAGGAGTAGGCCATCTAGCCCCTCGAGCCTGCTCCACCATTCAACAAGATCATTACCTCCCTGAGGAGCAGTCATCCGGCAGTGCACAGGGAACTGCTGACTCGCTTGCCTGAGCGTTATTTGGTTTGGGATCCTGGCTGGTCCCGGTCCCATTTGGGAGAACCATTATGGGTGATCCTTCGTTCCCGGGTGTAGCCTTGGTGGCGATAGGGTCTGGGGGCTGCAGCTTAGCGCGGTATGCTCTTTCAGGCTCGTGACAGTTGGTGCCATCGGGTGCCTGAGAGGTGGCGCCGATCAGGGGCAGGGTATCGATACAGCTTGTATGTATTGGCTGCTTGTGGCCACATTCCATGGTGCATAACTCTGGTCCCAGGGACGCAGGCTACTACATTGGGTAGCTCGCTGGACCTGTGTGCTCCCGATGGGTGTCTGCCCGCTGCATTGACTGTATGCAGTTGAAATCCTACATTGCACAACGTTTCATTACTCATAGTAAATAACCAGTAGCTCCAATCACGATTACGCTACTTTTCTTTGCTTATTGCATGTACACAGCTCTGATCATCAATTACACATTTTACATCCAACTCACAGTTGCTCTTACATTGATTGCGAGTGTGGAACTGTCCCATTAAGTGTGGTGAGTTGCAGGCCTCCTTTAAGAGAGCCTTGCGATCTTTACCTGAATTCTCTTCTTCGTTTGGTGCCACGTGTTGCTCCATCAGCGCTGCACCTCGAGGTCTGGCCGCTGTTATGTATGAAGAAAGAGTCTGACTGGATACTGTGAGCTCAAAGTAAAGTGTGACCTTAGTCTTTTATTGCGGGTCTCCAGAGTGCCTCTCCAACCAGTGAGGCCTCCTTAAGTACCTGTGCTCCCAAGGGATTATGGGATCCCTTGGGACTCCAGGGGTTGAGCCCTCTGGTGGCTGTACAGGGTATATACAAGTATACATATATAACAACACTACCCCCACAAAGTCAAAAGTGTAACTATTTACAAGGTGAGTCGATCTGGGGCCCTTCTTGCCCTGGTTGATCGTGTCAGGGCAAATGCTGGTATTGGTGAATCGTTTGTTGGGCCCTCGCTGGGCTGCTGTGCAGTTGGCCTTGCTGGGCTGCCTGGTGTGGTGAGTCCTGCTGGGTTGCTGTGGATGATGTGTTCTGCTTCGTGGCCAACCGCGGTGTCGGTTGCCACTGGTGTGTATGTTGGGGGGGTCAAAGAAGGTAGGGTCCAAAGTGGGTTGTTCAAGATAGTCCATGAATCTGAGTTTGATTTGGTCCAAGTGTTTCCGGTGAATGAATTCATTTGAAAATTTGACCCGAAACACCCTGTTCCCCTCTTTGGCCACAACAGTGCCGGGAAGCCACTTGGGACCTTGTCCATAATTCAATAAAATACAGGATCATTGATTTCAATCTCGAGTGACACATTTGCGCTATCATGATATGTACTTTGTTGAAGCTTCCTGCTTTCTACCTGCTCATGTAGATCAGGGTGAATTAACAAGAGCCTTGTCTTAAGTGTCCTTTTCATGAGCAGTTCAGCAGATGGAATCCCAGTGAGCGAGTGGGTCTCGTGCGGTAGCTAAGCAGGACTCGGGATAGATGAGTCTGCAGCGAGCCTTCAGTTACCCTCTTCAAGCCCTGCTTGATAGTTTGCACTGCTCTCTCTGCCTGACCATCGGATGCTGGTTTAAATGGGTCAAATGTGACATGTTTGATCCTGTTGCGGGTCATGAATTCTTTGAACTCAGCACTAGTAAAACATGGCCCGTTGTTACTCACAAGGACATCGGGCAGGCCGTGCATGGCAAACATGGCCTGCAGGCTTTCAGTGGTGGCAGCGGACATGCTTGCCGACATTATCTCACATTCAATCCATTTGGAGTATGCAGCTACAACCACAAGGAACGGGCCTGCATAGACGATCTTGAACACTTAAACACGGTTTGGAGGGCCAAGACCATAAACTTAGTGGCGCCTCCCTGGATGCATTGCTTAACTGTGAGCATGTGTTACATCTGTGCATGCAGGACTCTAAGTCCGCATCGATACCGGGCCACCACACGTGGAATCTGGCTATCGCTTTCATCAGCACGATGCCTGGGTGGGTACTGTGGAGGTCACTGAAGAAGTTGTCTCTGCCCTTCTTGGGGACCACTACCCCAAGTACGAGAGGAACCGCAGTTTCAGACATTTGGTGTATGTGCTTGGCTGAGGAGCCAATGGTGCGAAGCTACCATCTGTCGGATTATGACTGAACGCCTCTAAGTCAGAATCCCCCCTAAACGTCATGAATTCTTTGAACTCAGCACTAGTAAAACATGGCCCGTTGTCGCTCACAAGGACATCGGGCAGGCCGTGCATGGCAAACATGGCCTGCAGGCTTTCAGTGGTGGCAGCGGACATGCTTGCCCTACAGAAGGCAGTCTGTCTGTACAGACACTTCACCTTTGCGCCGCTGATACGGCTTTATCTCTTCCTGCATTTCCACTGGGACACTGGACCAGCTCCCGTGAAGCACACAGTTTTTAACTAGGGACAGTAAGGGGTCCAGGGCTTGTCCAGGTTTTGATCTTTCGGGTTGTGACGGGTGATTGCTCACTCTCAAATGCTTCCATAACCATGACTTAATCTGCGAGCTGCGTCATTTCCACCCCCGTGGTGGGCAATGGCAGCCCACTGTAAGCATCGGCACAGTTTTCTCTGCCTGGCCTGTGGTGGATGGCTTGGTTGTATGTGGACAACGTGAGCACCCATCTCTGGATGCGAGCCAATGCATTGGTGTTTATCTCCCTACTCTCGGAAAACAGGGATATAAGTGGCTTATGGTCAGTTTCCAATTCAAATTTTAGCCCAAACAGGTATTGATGCATTTTCTTTACCTCATAGACACATGCTAACGATTCTTTTTCAATCATGCTGTAAGCTCTCTCAGCCATGGACAGACTTCTGGATGCATAAGCAACCGGTTGCAAATTCCCAAAATCATTAGCTTGTTGCTATACACACCCGATGCCGTACAACGAAGCATCACATGCTAGTACCAAACGCTTACATGGATCATACAACACAAGCAATTTGTTTGAGCATAACAATTTTCTCGCTTTTACAAAGGCATTTTCTTGGCTTTTGCTCCATACCCATTCGTCCCCTTTCCGCAGTAAGGCGTGCAGTGGTTCTAACCGTGTGCTGAGACCCGGTAAGAAGTTACCAAAGTAGTTCAGGAGTCCTAGAAACGACGTTCTGTGGCCTCGGTGCATTCTCGATTGCCTCCGTCTTCGAATCGGTGGGCCTGACGCTGTCATCCTCCTCCCCAGGAACTTCAGGTGGCAGGAAAACGCACTTCGAGCATTTTAACCTGAGCCCCACGCGCTTGAGTTGACTAAGAACCTCCTCCAGGTGTTGTAGATGCTCGACTGTGTCCCGACCTGTAACCAAGATGGCGTCCTGGAAGACCACCGTGCGCGGTACCGACTTCAGTAAGCTTTCCGTTTCTCTGGAATATCGCCGCGGCTGATCGAATTCCAAACTGGCATCTGTTATAATGGAAGAGACCTTTGTGCGTGTTGATGCAGGTGAGGCCCTTCGATGATTCCTCCAGCTCCTACATCATGTAGGCTGAGGTCAATTCCAGCTTCGTGAACGTCTTTCCTCCCGCCAGCGTTGCAAAGAGGTTGTCGGTCTTTGGTAGTGGGTATTGGTCCTGCAAGGAGAAACGATTGACAGTTACTTTGTAATCACCACAGATTCTGACGGTGCATCTCCCTTGAGGACTGGAACGATCGGACTGGCCCACTCATTGAATTCAATCGGTGAAATAATGCCCTATCTTTGCAGCCGGTCTAGCTCAATCTCTACCCTTTCTCTCATCATGTACGGTACTGCTCTCACCTTGTGATGAATGGGTCGCGCCCCTGGAATTAGGTGGATATGCACTTTTGCTCCTTGGAATTTCCCGATGCCTGGTTCAAACAGCGAAGAGAACTTGTTTAAGACCTGGGCACACGAAGTGTCGTCAGTGGGCGAGGATGCTCGGACATCGTCCCAGTTCCAGTGTATCTTTCTCAACCAGCTGCTGCCGAGCAGCGTGGGACTATTGCCTGGTACCACCCAGAGTGGTAGCTTATGCACCACTCCATTGTAGGAGACCTTTACAGTAGCACTGCCGATTACGGGAATCAGTTCCTTTGTGTAAGTTCTTAGTTTCATGTGAATGGAAGTCAAGACTGGCCTTGAGGCCTTGTTACACTACAATTTTTCAATAGTCTTTTTGCTCATGATGGACTGGCTCGCACCATGTCCAGCTCCATTGAAACTGGGAGTCCATTTCGTTCAACATTCAGCAGTATCGGGGGGACACTTTGTGGTAAATGTGTGCACCCCATATACCTCTGCCTCCTCAGTCTGAGGCTCGGGTTCATTGTGATCCGCCGTGGATCTGTCCTCCTCTGCAAGGATTAACAGGATTTGCAGCTCACCTGCACATACGTTGGAGATGTCAAATTGTTCCACCGCCCTTGCAAATGTACCCTTTGAAGCAGCATGAATGGAAATGATGATCACTCCTGCAGCGCCAACAAGGTGTTAATGGCCTTGCATTCATCACGCTTGATGATGGACTCTGTTTGTTCACAGTACTTGTAGCAGCACTTGTGTGCTGAGAGATTTGCTTAGTATTGTCACTGGTGGCAATGAACGCCTGGGCTGTCGCTATGGCCTTACTCAAGGTTGGGGTCTCTAGAGTCAAAAGTTTGCGAAATATAATTTCGTGGCCAATGCCAAGTACAAAAAAGTCTCTGAGCATGTGCTCCAAAAGTCCTTCAAATTCGCAATGTCCTGCAAGGCGCCTTAGCTTGGTGACATAATTAGCCACTTCTTTGGCTTCAGACCTTTCGTAGGTGTAGAACCGGTACCTCGCCATCAGAACGTTTTCCTTCGGGTTCAAATGCTCCCAGATCAGTGTGCACAAATCATCGTATGATCTCTCTGTGGGTTTCCCTGGAGCAAGCAGATTTTTCAAGAGGCCATACGTTGGTGCCCTGCAGACGGTGAGGAGAATCGTCCTTCATTTGGCAGCGTTCGCTTCTCCTTCCAGCTCATTGCCCGCGAAGTATTGGCCGAGTCGCTCCACAATGGTTTCCCAATCATCTCCCTCTGAGAATTTCTCCAGGATGCCCACTGTTCTCTGCATCGTTGGATTCGTTATCTGTATCTCATCGGCAGTTGTTATGTATGAAGAAAGAGTCTGACTATATACTGTGAGCTCAAAGTAAAGTGTGACCTTAATCTTTTATTGCAGGTCTCCAGAGTGCCTCTCCAACGTGTGAGGCCTCCTTAAGTACCTGTAATCCCAAGGGATTATGGGATCCCTTGGGACTCCAGGGGATGAGCCCTCTGGTAGCTGTACCGGGTATATACAAGTTTACATATATAACAGCTGTCGCCATTTTTTTCTTCAGCGCATCACCTTGTGGTTTGGGCGCCATCTTTCCTCCATCCATGATGTCGACTGCGCTGATCCTCTTCTCCCCGGGTTCTGCCACCGAAGCTGGTAAGTCGCCTTTGGATCCGATTTTCTTTCTCCAGAGTCCTGCCACTAGAGCCTGGAAGGTGCGTTCGGGTTGTCTCAGCTGGATCATCTCCACGCAGTCGTGCTGAGCAATCTGTGCCTCGGGTGTTGTGCTGGTCTGATCTCTGGTGCTGGGTCCACCCTCAGGTGAGGGCTTGCTTTGCCTCTGAGCACAGGGGACGTCGATCGCTGGAGGGATGAAATCTTCCCAGTTCCAATGGATCTTCTCCATCCACCTTCTTCTGAGTAGCGTTGGTCCATCACCTGCAACAATCCACAGAGGTAACCTATGCACCGTGCCATCATGGAGTACCCTTACATCCGCACTACCAACGACTGGGATAAGTTCATCGGTGTAGGTGCGCAGCTTTGCCTGAACCGAGACCAACTTGGGTCATTCAGCTTGATTGTCCCATAGCCTCTCAAAGGCTTCTTGATTCACTACTGACTGGCTCGCCCCCGTGTCCACTTCCAGGAAGACTGGAACGCCATTTATCTCGACTTCCATCCTCAACGGGGAACACTCGTGGTGCAGGTAAACATGCTATATACCTCATCGTGGGGCTGAGCTGTCTCTCTGACTATCGTTTCATAATCTGCGCTGGATTCATGGCCATCTGCAGACTCAACACAGAGTCATATTTATTTTACACATTCGCTGGAGGTGGCCCTTTGTACTGCAGCCTTTATACACATAGTCTTTAAAGCGGCATTGGTGAGCCCTGTGATTCCTTCTGCAACACAGCATGGAGCTACTCGGTTAGCCACCCTCGGCGGACTCTGAGTTAAGGGACTCGAGGACCTGTTCTCTCCTCCTTGAGAAGGTTCACGTTCTACAGTCCAGCCTCTAAAAGGTGCCACTCTGTGCACAGTACTTGCCGGGTTTGAGTCCTGAGGATGAGTCATCTGCCTAGAGCCGCAGGTTGAGGTCATGAATGCTTGGCTCATGGAGATGGCCTTCTGCAGTATGACTGTGGTATCTGCAGACAGTAGCTTATGAAGAAGGCCCTCATGGCTGATTCCAAAGTCAAAGATATCCCGCAGCGTTTCGGTGAGGTGGTTGCCGAAATCACACGGTGCCGCCAGCCTCCTGAGGTCTGCAGCATATTTCGCGATTTCCTGGCCTTCGGGCCGTCGGTTGGTGTAAAACCGGTGTCTGGCTGTGAGGATGCTCATTTTGGGCTTGAGTTGTTCTTGGATCAGCATTACAAGCTCCTCGTACGTCTTGGTCGTTGTCTTCGCTGGTGCCAGCAAGTCCCTGACGAGGCCATAGACAGTGGGCCCACAACTGGTTAGCAGGATTGCTCTGCACTTATCAGCCAGTGTGGCTGGATTGTCACCTGCCAGATTGTTTGCTGTGAAGAAATCGTCGAGCCTCTCCACAAAGGCGTCCCAATCATCACCATCGGCGAACTGCTGCAACGTACCAAGGGTAGCCATTTTCTCGTGATGGTCCGTAATCTCGTTGGCAATTGTTATGTCGTTAGATGCTCTGATAACGACTCCATGAGGCAATGTGTTGTACTTGAACTGTAGTGACCTTAGTCCTTTATTGATAACTCCAGAGTGAGGATCACACCTGGTGGCCTGCCACATCTGTACGGGTAACCTACAAGTCTCCCACTGAGGTGTCCACCGGTGGCACACCTTGTAATAGTATAAGCAGTAACCATGTAGGATACATGACACATACAAATTCACAAGCATCATACAAATACTCTTCTAAGTGTCAGCTGTGACTCTGTGGGTAACACACTCCTCTGGGTCAGAAGGTTGTGGGTTCAAGTCCCACTCTAGGGACTTGAGCATATAAATTTAAGCTGACACTCCAGTGCAGTGCTGAGGGATTGTCAGAGGTTCCGTCTTTTGGATGAGACATTAAATTGAGGGCCCATCTGCTCTCTCAGGTGAACATAAAAGATCCCATGGCACTATTTCAAAGAAGAGCAGGAGAATTATCCCCGGTGTTCTGGCCAATATTTATCCCTTAATCAACATAACAAAAACAGTTTATCTGGCCATTATCACATTGCTGTTTTGGGAGCTTGCTTGTGCGCAAGTTGGCTGCTGTGTTTCCCACATTACAAGTGTGACGTCCGGTGTCATCGCTATATAAAAATGTAAGTCTTTCTTTCTAATACATCAAACGCAGTGCTGGTAATGGAACTTTGTAATCTAAGATGGTGTTCCTTGTTGGAGAATCAATCTTGATGACTGTGCTGATGAATATTAAGGTCAATCTGAGAAAGATAATCTCCTGACCGTTTCACAGACTGGCTGCTGTCATATGTCTGTTGTTACTGCTTCTTCTGCAGGAAGTTTAACCTGCTGGTACTAGCAATGACTGACACATTGCCACTTTCCACCTTGATCAGTCGTGAGATTATCTCAGCCGTCAACATTGATATTCAGTGGCTTGAGGATTCTATGTCCAGCTTGCTTTTCTGTTCACCATACTTACTGTATAGTATTTATGTAAGGTGTCCATTTTACTTATGAGCAATCATTCCTGATCAGCATAGCTGTGCTCTTATCAGCATTGGCACCGATCCATATAAAAAAGTCATACTGATAGCAATCATACTTCAGATTTAATCAGAATTTAATTTAATGTTGTTTCCAGATACAGTTTTCTGGTTTATGCTAGTGTAGTGATTATTGTACCAGATTTTAGTGCATGTATTCTGTGTGTAAAAAGGTATCAAAGTTAAATTACATGACACAATGGGCTCAAAGGACAATCCAATTGTGAGAATATTGCTATCATTGCCTCTGAGTCTTGAGCACATAAATCTAGGCTGACACTCCAGTGCGGTTCTAAGATAATGCTGGATTGTTGGAGGTGCTATCTTTTGGATGAGACCTTAAACCTCTCAGATGTCTGCTCTCTCAGGTGAATGTAAAATACTATTTCGAAGAAGAGCAGGGGAGTTATCCCCAGTGTCCTGGCCAATATTTATCCTTCAATCCACATCACTAAAACAGTTGATCTAGTCTTTATCATATTGCTGTTTGTGGAAGCTTGCTATGCACAAATTGACTGCCGCGTTTCCTACATTAGAACAGTGATTACACTTATGTCATGTATGTATGCTTGGGTTTACTAGCCACCAGGTGACTCCACTGTCGGAGGTCATTGGGCTGTGCGCTTGTATGTGTGGCCCAGGTATAAAAGGCCAGCCAGCTTGTAATGTATGCGAGTCAATCAATAATGAGCCAGAGGACATTCGACAGGCTGTGGCATACTAAGGCTGTGAGACCTAAACTCAGTCAATGCCAAATTGCGTACGTACACTAAAGAACTCGTAATGGTGATTGGCAGTGCAGTAATCAAGGTATCGTATGATGGTGCAATTCAAGATTTACCATTATGGATTGTTCCAGGCAATAGTCCAACGCTGTTCGGCAGGATCTGGTTTGAAAAAATCAAATGGAACTGGAACGAGATCAAAGCGTTGTCGTTGGAGGAAGATACGCCATGTGCTCAAGTGCTGAGCAAGTTACCCTCACTGCTTGAACCAGGCATCAGCAATTTCATGGGAGCCAAGGTACAGATCCACGTGGACTCGGATGCAAGACCCGTCCATCATAAAGCTCGGGCAGTTCCATATATGACGAGGGAGAAGATCGAAATCGAACTGGACAGACTCCAGCATGAAGGGATCATATCTCCGGTCGAATTTAACGAATGGGCCAGCCAGGATTTGTGGAGACTACAAAGTATGATCAACTGAGTTTTGAAACAGGATCAATACCTGTTACTGATGACCTGTTTGCAATGCTAGCCGGGGGGGAAGTCATTCACAAAACTGGATCTGATGTCAGCCTACATGACACAGGAGCTGGTCGACATGTCGAAGAAATTTACCTGCATCAACACTCATAAAGGACTGTTTATCTACAACAGGTGCCCTTTTGGAATTCGCTCAGCTGCAGCCATATTTCAGAGGAACATGGAGTCTACTGAAGTCTGTCCCCAGAACCGTCATGTTCCAAGATGATAAACTGGTCACAGGTCATGACTCCGCTGAACATCTGAACAATCTGGAAGAGGTCCTACATCGTCTGGACAAAGTGGGACTCAGACTGAAACGCTCGAAGTGCGTTTTCATTGCTCTGGAAGTCGAATTCCTGGGGAGGAAAATTGCTGCTGACGGTATCAGGCCTACGGACTCAAAAACCAAGGCCATCAAAAATGCACCCAAGTCTCAGAATGTGACGGAGCTACGTTCGTTCCTTGGTCTACTCAACTACTTCGGTAATTTCTTACCTAGATTGAGCACCTTATTAGAGCCACTGCACATGCTGCTAAGAAAGGGCAACAACTCGGTTTGGGGTGCATTACAAGCTGTTGAGAAAGCTACTTGTCATGTATTCAACCAGCATTGTAACCCATGTATAAACTGACCTAAGTTGTACACCGTGAGAACACTGACCACTAGGTGGGAGACACTCCTAACCTGGACCTTCAGGTATAAAAGGGGAAGCTCCACCCACCTTCATCACTTGAGTGCTAAGGAATAAAGGACAGGTCACAGACTGACCTTCTCTCAAGCATGGGCCTCGTGTGCATTTATACTGTGTAGTAAGGATGTATCAATGGCGACAAGAAACTGGGATTTAAACCACGCGAGCATGGCCACTAGCAGAACAGACGAGAGGTACTGTGTTAAGGAATGGTTGGGACAGAGATTCAACATTGTTAAAGCAGCACACAGTTCTCCAGGCAGACAAGGGCAGTCAGGCATGCCCCAACATGTAGTCGAACCCAGAGGGGGAGTTCGACAGAGACAATGGCAAGCTGAACAGCGATTCACGCCATTGCAAGGGACAATGCGGCCAGTAATGGGGCCATCAACACCTGTTAATGGTGCACTCAAGGACAATAACAGGGGCAGTCAGGGACGATCGACTGGCAAGGGAACTTTTGTTTCAAACCGCAACACATGCTGGAGGCGTGGAGGCATACATTCAGCCGGAGTTTGCAGAGATGAGCAAAATACTTGCAAAAATTGCAGAAATGGACACTGGAGGAAATCGCTGGAAGCTGAAGTTCAGCGAGTTCATGTGGAGCACGTATACAGTTCATACACCAGGACGCCACCGATAATGATGAAAGTGCTCCTCAATGGCATCCCAGTATCAATGGAGTTAGATACGGGTGCCAGCCAGTCCCTGATGGGTATCAAACAGTTCGAAAAGTTGTGGGCATCCAAGGCCAGGAGGCCAAAATTATCACCGATTGACGCACAGCTACGGACTTACACAAAGCAGATCATTCCGGTGCTTGGCAGCGCCACAGTAGTCGTGACCCACAAAGATTCGGAGAACAGGTTGCCACTCTGGATTGTCCCAGGGGACGGTCCCGCACTGCTGGGGAGGAGTTGGCTTGCTGTCATGAACTGGAAATGGGGCGATGTCAATGCAATTTCCTCTGTGGAGCGAGTATCATGCTCACAGGTCCTGGACAAATTTGACTCATTATTTCAACCCGGCATTGGCACTTTCATGGGGGCCAAGGTAGTGATTCACATAAACCCGGACACCAGGCCAGTACACCACAAGGCCAGAGCGGTGCCGTACGTGATGCGGGAAAAGATAGAATGCGAATTGGACCGCCTGTTGAGGGAAGGCATCATCTCGCCAGTCGAATTCAGTGACTGGGCGAGCCCGATTGTGCCGGTGCTCAAGGAGGATGGGTCGGTCAGGATATGTGGCGATTACAAGGCCACCATCAATCGGGTGTCACTCCAAGACCAGTACCCGCTACCGAGAGCGGAGGACCTCTTTGCGACGCTATCCGGTGGCAAACTTTTTTCAAAATTGGACCTGACCTCAGCTTACATGACCCAGGAGCTGGCGAGAGAGTCGAAGAAGCTGACCACCATCACGACACACAAGGGGTTGTTTGAGTACAACAGATGTCCATTCGGGATTCGCTCGGCCGCCGCGATCTTCCAACGAAATATGGAAAGCCTCCTCAAGTCGATTCCAGGGACGGTGGTTTTTCAGGACGACATCCTCATCATGGGTTATGATACTGAAGAACACCTCCACAACCTGGAAGAGGTGCTATGCAGACTGGACCGGGCAGGACTGCGACTGAAAAAGAGCAAAGTCTTCCTTGCTCCAGAGGTAGAATTCCTGGGGATGAGGGTAGCAGATGGGATCAGCCCTACTGCATCCAAGACGGAAGAGATCCAGAGAGCACCCAGACCCCGTAACACGATGGAGCTGCGTTCGTTCCTGGGGCTCCTGAACTATTTTGGTAACTTTCTTCCCAAATTGAGCACGCTGCTAGAGCCGCTACACGTGCTCCTACGCAAAGGTCGCGAATGGGTCTGGGGGGACAGCCAGGAAAGGGCTTTTAATAGAGCACGCAATTTGTTATGTTCCAACAATCTGTTAACGCTATATGACCCATGTAAGAAACTTGTGTTAACGTGTCGGGTGTGTGTTGCAGCATGTCAATGCCAAGGGTCAGTTACAGCCGGTAGCTTATGCCTCCAGGAGTCTGTCCCAGGCAGAAAGGGGCTACGGGATGGTAGAAAAGGAGGCGCTCGCATGTGTATATGCGGTAAAGAAAATGCACCAGTACCTGTTTGGCAGGAAATTTGAGCTGGAGACAGATCACAAACCCCTAACATCCCTTTTGGCCGACAACAAGGCCATAAATGCAAACGCATCGGCCCGCATACAGAAGTGGGCACTCACGTTAGCTGCCTATGACTACACAATTCGGCACAGACCGGGCACCGAAAACTGCGCCGATGCACTCAGCAGGCTCCCACTAGCCACCACTGAGGGGGCTACCGAGCATACTGCTGAGATGGTCATGGCTGTTGAAGCTTTCGGAAGCGAAGGCTCACCCGTGACAGCCCATCAGATTAAAGTCTGGACAAATAGAGACCCGCTATTGTCTCTAGTCAAGGAATGTGTCCTGAATGGGAACTGGGCAGCCACGTACAGGGCATGCCCTGAGAAATTTAAACCATTTCACAGGTGCAAGGATGAACTCTCGATTCAGGCCGATTGCATACTGTGGGGAAACCGCGTAGTCATGCCCCAGATGGGCAGAGAGGTGTTCATCAGATAACTCCACAATGGGCACCCGGGCATTGTCACGATGAAGGCAATTGTCAGGTCACACGTTTGGTGGCCAGGGATAGACGCAGATCTGGAACTTTGTGTTCGCAGGTGCAACACATGTGCCCAGCTGGGCCATGCGCCCAGGGAAGCCCCCCTTAGCCCCTGGCCATGGCCCGCCAAGCCTTGGTCACGCATCCATGTGGACTACGCAGGTCCATTCATGGGGAAAATGTTTTTGGTTGTAGTAGACGCCTACTCCAAATGGATCGAGTGTGACATTTTAAATTCAAGCACATCCTCTGCCACGGTAGAAAGTCTACGGGCAATGTTCGCCGCCCACGGTCTACCGGACATCTTGGTCAGCGACAATGGCCCTTGCTTCACAAGCACTGAATTCCAGGACTTCATGGCAGGCAATGGAATTAACCATGTTAGAACGGCACCGTTCAAGCCGGCCTCAAACAGTCAGGCAGAACGAGCAGTGCAGATAATCAAACAGGGGATGCTCAGATTCCAAGGGGGTTCCCTACAAACCCGCTTATCACGCCTCCTGTTGGCCTATAGATCCCGACCACTCTCGCTCACAGGGGTTCCACCCACAAAGCTACTAATGAAAAGGACACTCAAAACCCGATTATCCCTTATACACCCCACCATGAAAGAAATTGTTGAGAGCAGGCACCAGCCACAATATGACTACCATGACAGGAATGCGAGGGCGCGATGTATTGATGTAAATGATCCTGTTTTTGTCCTCAACTACGCTGCAGGACCCAAATGGCTCGCAGGCACTGTGGTTGCCAAAGAGGGAAATAGAATTCTGGTAGTTAAACTTACCAATGGACAAATCTGCCGCAAACATGTGGATCAAACAAAAAGGAGGTTCAGCAACCCCATAGAAGAAGCAGAGGAAGAACACGATATAGAGTTCACTCCACAACAGGTGACCGAACACCAGAACCAAAGGGAGGAGAGCCCAGTCACTGTGGGCAGTCCGAACAGGCCTGAGGCACTGCAAACAGCAGACACTCAGGCCAGCGCCCAACAACCGGAGCCCCAACTCAGGCGCTCTACAAGGGAGCGTAAACCACCAGAGAGACTCAACCTGTGATCCCAATAAGACTTTGGGGGGGGGAGGTGATGTCATGTATTCAACCAGCATTGTAACCCATGTATAAACTGACCTAAGTTGTACACTGTGAGAACACTGACCACAAGGTGGGAGACACTCCTAACCTGGACCTTCAGGTATAAAAGGGGAAGCTCCACCCACCTTCATCACTTGAGTGCTAAGGAATAAAGGACAGGTCACAGACTGACCTTCTCTCAAGCATGGGCCTCGTGTGCATTTATACTGTGTAGTAAGGACGTATCATTACTAATCTGCTTTGCTCTAGCAAACTGCTCATATATTATGATCCATGTAAGAGTCTTGTATTGGCCTGTGATGCTTCATCATATGGAGTTGGTTGCGTGCTCCAACAAGCTAATGAGTCGGGCAAATTGCAACCTGTTGCATATGCTTCAAAAAGTTTGTCAAAGGCGGAAAGAGCCTACAGCATGGTAGAGAAAGAAGCACTAGCCTGTGTGTATGGGGTTAAAAAGATATATCAGTACCTGTTTGGCCTTCGGTTTGAACTGGAAACAGATCACAAGCCACTCATTTCATTGTTTTTGGAAAACAAAGGTATCAATACCAATGCATCATCCCGCATCCAGAGGTGGGCGTTGACATTATCTGCCAATGATTATGTCATTCGCCATAGATCTGGCACTGAGAATTGTGCCGATGCATTGAGCCATTTGTCGTTGCCCACACCGGAGGTGGAAATGCCACAACCACAGGACAAAGGGTTTAATCAGGAGGGGAAAAATAGAGTATGAGAGGAAGCTTGCTGGGAACATAAAAACTGACTGCAAAAGCTTCTATAGATCAGGTGAATTTATAATGGGAAACAAAGAAATGGCAGACCAGTTGAACAAATACTTTGGTCCTGTCTTCACGAAGGAAGACACAAATAATCCGGAAATACTAGGGGACTGAGGGTCTAGTGAGAAGAAGGAACAGAAGGAAATCCTTTTTAGCCGGGAAATTGTATTAGGGAAATTGATGGGATTGAAGGCCAATAAATCCACATGGCCTGATAGTCTGCATCCCAGAGTACTTAAGGAAGTGGCCCTAGAAATAGTGGATGCATTGGTGATCATTTTCCAACAGTCTATCGACTCTGGATCAGTTCCTATGGACTGGAGGGTAGCTAATGTAACACCACTTTTTAAAAAAGGAGGGAGAGAGAAAACGGGTAATTATAGACCGGTTAGCCTGACATCAGTAGTGGGGAAAATGTTGGAATCAATTAGTAAAAATGAAATAGCAGCGCATTTGGAAAGCAGTGACAGGATTGGTCCAAGTCAGCATGGATTTATGAAAGGGAAATCATGCTTGACAAATTTTCTAGAATTTTTTGAGGTTGTAACTAGTAGAGTGGACAAGGGAGAACCAGTGGATGTGGTGTATTTGGACTTTCAAAAGGCTTTTGACAAGGTCCCACACAAGAGATTGGTGTGCAAAATTAAAGCACATGATATTGCGGGTAATGTATTGACATGGATAGAGAACTGGTTGGCAGACAGGAAGCAGAGAGTCGGGATAAACGGGTCCTTTTCAGAATGGCAGGCAGTCACTAGTGGGGTGCCGCAGGGCTCAGTGCTGGGACCCCAGCTATTTACAATATACATCAATGATTTAGATGAAGGAATTGAGTGTAATATCTCCAAGTTTGCAGATGACACTAAGCGGGATGGTGGTGTGAGCTGTGAGGAGGATACTAAGAGGCTGCGGGCTGACTTGGACAGGTTAGGTGAGTGGGCAAATGCATGGCAGATGCAGTATAATGTGGATAAATGTGAGGTTATCCACTTTGGTGGCAAAAACACGAAGGCAGAATATTATCTGAATGGCGGAAGATTAGGAAAAGGGGAGGTGCAACAAGACCTGGGTGTCATGGTACATCAGTCATTGAAAGTTGGCATGCAGGTACAGCAGGCGGTGAAGAAGGCAACTGGCATGTTGGCCTTCATAGCTAGGGGATTTGCGTATAGGGGCAGGGAGGTCTTAATGCAGTTGTACAGGGCCTTGGTGAGGCCTCACCTGGAATATTGTGTTCAGTTTTGGTCTCCTAACCTGAGGAAGGACGTTCTTGCTATTGAGGGAGTGCAGCGAAGGTTCACCAGACTGATTCCCAGGATGGCAGGACTGACATATGAGGATAGACTGGATCATCTGGGCCTGTATTCACTGGAGTTTAGAAGGATGAGAGGGGATCTCATAGAAACATATAAAATTCTGACGGGACTGGACAGGAAGATGCAGGAAGAATGTTCCCGATGTTGGGGAAGTCCAGAACCAGGGGACACAGTCTAAGGATAAGGGGTAAGCCATTTAGGACTGAGATGAGGAGAAACTTCTTCACTCAGAGAGTTGTTAACCTGTGGAATTCTCTACCGCAGAGAATTGTTGATGCCAGTTCATTGTATATATTCAAGAGGGAGTTCGATATGGCCCTTACAGCTAAAGGGATCAAAGGGTATGGCGAGAAAGCAGGAAAGGGGTACTGAGGTGAATGATCAGCCATGATCTTATTGAGTGGTGGTGCAGCCTCGAAGGGCCGAATGACCTACTCCTGCACCTATTTTTCTATGTTTCTATTTTTCTATGTTTCTAACCGGCAGACCTACTGTTGGTTTTGGATGCTTTTGTAAGTGAAGGAACCCCTGTCATGGCCCAACAAGTTAAGACCTGGATCAGCCAGGATCCGATACTATCGGTTGTGAAACTTTGTATCCTTAGTGGTGATTGGTCTGCCATACCCAAGCAAATGTGTGAGGAGACCAAATCTTACATTCGTCGCAAAGACGAACTTTGCATTCAATTAGATTGTATACTGTGGGGTAATCGTGTTGTTATGCCCAAGAAAGCCAGAGAGAATTTTGTGCATGATCTAAGTAGTATGCATCCCGATATTGTCATGATGAAAGCCATTGCCAGGTCTCATCTATGCTGGCCTGGAATTGATTCTGATCTGGAATCATGTGTGCATCAGTGCAACATTTGCATGCAGCTTAGTAAAGCACCAGCGGAATCGCCGCTGAGTCTGTGGTCATGGCCATCTAAACCATGGTCCAGGATCCACATTGACTTTGCAGGTCCCTTCCGAGGAAAGATGTTCTTAGTTGTGGTGAATGCTTATTCCAAGTGGATAGAGTGTACAATCATGTCATCCAGCACATCCACAGCTACCATTTTGAGCCTTCGTGTCATGTTTGCTACGCATGGTCTGCCTGACATCGTTGTAAGCGCCAATGAATCTTGCTTCACCAGTATGGAGTTTCAAGAGTTCATGAAACTCAATGGTATCAAACATGTGAGGTCAGCACCAGTCAAACCTGCATCCAATGGACAAGCAGAGCATGTGGTCCAAACTGTCATGTTTGTAACCTTCACATAACTGTAACCTTTATGTAACAATACTGTACACTGTATACACCTGAGTAATGTACACCTTGACCACAGGGGTTGAACTTGTGGGAGACACTCCTCACCTGGTCATCCAGGTATATAAAGGGAGGTCCCATGCAGGGTCAGCACTTCTTGGTCCTGGGAATCAAGGTTCAGGTCACGTAGTGACTTTGTCTGCAGTATATGCCTCGTGTGATTCTATAGTAAGGTGTAAGGATACCACATTTGGTGACGAGAAACGGGAATCAGCGACCCACGAGGATGACCACTGGTAGCACAGAGGAAAGGTACTGTGTTGGTGAGGACTGGGACAATTTCATTGAGAGGCTCCAGCAGAGCTTTGTCACGAAGGACTGGCTGGGAGAGGAAGCGGCTGGCAAGTGGAGGGCGCACCTACTGACCAGTTGTGGATCCAAGATGTATGCGCTGATGAAAGATCTGCTCGCACCCGAGAAGCCGGCAGACAAGTCTTTTGAAGAGCTCAGCACTCTGAATGGTGAGCACCTCAAACCGCTGAGCAGTATACACATGGCCCGGCACCGGTTCTACACACACCAGCGTCGGGAGGGACAAAGCATATCGGACTTCGTGCAGACCTTCGGTGTTTGGCCAGCCTCTGTAAGTTCACAGACGCCTGCAGGGGGGAGATGTTAAGGGATTTCTTCATTGAGAGCATTGGTCATGCCGGGATTTTCAGGAAGCTTATTGAGACCAAGGACTTGACTTTGGAAAGGGCAATGTTGATAGCTCAGACCTTCATGGCAGGGGAAGAAGAGACCAAGATAACTTAATCGCGCAGCCCTGGTTCCAACGTGGCGATGGACCAGGGAGTTAACATTGTAAACGAGATTCAGAACCCCGCAGGCAGGCAAGGGCAATTCGACACCGCCCAGGCAGCAACAGGGTGGGTCAGCAACAGAGACAATGGCAGGGGGATTGGCAATTCACGCCATCACAAGGGACAATGCGTCCCGGGATGGGACCATTGACACTCAGCAACAGAGTGCTCAGGAGTAATCAAAGAGACAATCAGAGTGGAATGCCTGTTAACCGTTCCTTTGTTCACAACAATCTCAGCTCATGCTGGAGGTGCGGTGGCAGATATGCTGCGAGAACCTGTAGGTTTCAGCAATTCATCTGCAAAAACTGTAACTTCAGTGGACATCTGGCCAGAATGTGCAGAAAGCCCATAGCGAGGCTAGTTTATGAGGCAGAGGAACCAGACGAGGGGTCTGCAAGGCAGGGTGATGCTTGGGACAAAGCTATGGATGCTGCAGTCCAGCGGGTTCATGTGGCAGACGTCCACAGCTCGTGTACCAAAACGCCACCTAGGATGAGGAAAGTTCTATTAAATGGCATTCCAGTACGCATGGAGTTGGACACAGGAGCCAGCCAGTCACTTATGAGCGGCCAACAATTTGAAAAACTATGGCCACTCAAAGCTAACAGGCCCAAACTGGAATGCATTGACACGCAGTTACGGACATACACCAGAGAGATGTACGCCAGTACTAGGCAGTGTAAACTTGGTGATCACACACAACGGATCGGAGAACCGGCTGCCACTCTGGATTGTCCCGGGGAATGGTCCCACGCTCTTGGGGAGGAGCTGGTTAGCCGAGATGAACTGGAAATGGGGGGATGTGCACGCCAGTTCATCTGTGGAGCGAAGCTCATGCTCACAGGTCCTACAGAAATTCGAGCCACTTTTTCAACCAGGTGTCGGGACTTTTAAGGGCACCAAAGTAGTGATACGCATCACCCCAGACGCCAGACCAGTGCACCACAAAGCCAGAGCCATGCCGTATGTGATGCGTGAAAGAATTGAGAGTGAGTTGGACAGGCTGCTAAGAGAGGGCATCATTTTGCCTGTTGAATTCAGTGACTGGGCAAGCCCCATCGTTCCTGTCCTTAAATCGGATGGCTCGGTCAGGATTTGTGGCGACTACAAGGCCACCATCAACCGAGTGTCACTACAGGTCCAATACCCACTTCCGAGAGCGGAGGATCTTTTTGCCATGCTGGCAGGTGGCAAGCTATTCACCAAGTTGGACCTCACTTCAGCCGACATAACTCAGGAACTGGCTGAAGAATCCAAGCTTCTGACCACCATCACTACGCACAAGGGGCTATTCGTTTACAACAGGTGTCCGTTTGGTATTCGTTCAGCGGTCGCTATCTTCCAGAGGAACATGGAAAGCTTGCTTAAATCCATCCCTGGAACAATCGTATTCCAAGATAACATCCTAATCACAGGTCGAGACACCGAGGAACACCTCCACAACCTGGAGGAGGTGCTACGCCAACTGGACCGGGTAGGCTTGCGACTAAAGAAGTCCAAGTGCGTGTTTTTGGCCCCAGAGGTCGAGTTTTTGGGCAGGAGGGTTGCCGCAGACGGGATCCGGCCGACCAAATCCAAAGCGGAGGCAATCCATCGTGCGCCCAGACCCGGTAACACATCAGAGTTGCGGTCATTTCTGGGACTATTGAACTACTTCGGGAACTTTCTGCCAAACTTAAGCACATGCTCCTGCATAAGGGTTGTGAATGGTTTTGGGGGGACTGTCAAGAACGGGCTTTCAATCAGGCGCGAAATCTGCTTTGTTTTAACAAGCTATTGACCTTGTACAACCCCTGTAAGAAACTGGTTTTAACGTGTGATGCATCATCCTATTGGGTTGGGTGCATGTTGCAACAGAGTAATGATGAGGGCCAATTCCAACCTGTGGCTTATGCCTCCAGGTCGCTCTCCCAGGCAGAACGGGGATATGGGATGGTTAAAAAGGAAGCACGCGCATGTGTCTATGGTGTGAAAAAGATGCACCAGTACCTTTTCGGCAGAAGATTCGAGTTAGAAACAGACCACAAACCGTTAACATCCCTGTTGTCAGACAGCAAGGCTGTCAATGCCAATGCGTCAGCTCACATACAGCAGTGGGCCCTCACGCTGGCTGCGTATGACTACACCATACGGCACCGGCCAGGCACCGAAAATTGCGCTGCCGCGCTCAGCAGGCTCCCACTGACGACCACCGAGGGGGCGTCGGAGCAAAGCGCGGAGATGGTCATGGCCGTTGAGGCTTTCGACACCGCTGGCTCCTCCATCATAGCCCGCCAGATCAAAATCTGGATCAACAGAGATCCCCTCCTATCCCTGATAAAGAAATGTGTCCTGACCGGGGATTGGGTGCCCGTACACAGAGCGTGCCCCGAGGAGGTCAGGCCGTTTCACAGACGGATGAACGAGCTCTCCATCCAAGCCGACTGCCTGTTATGGGGCAGCCAGGTAGTCATGCCCCAGAAAGGAAGGGAAGCAGTCATCAGGGAACTCCACAGCGAGCACCCAGGCATCGTGCTAATGAAGGCCATTGCCCGGTCACATGTATGGTGGCCGGGAATTGATTCAGACCTGGAACACTGGGTTTGCAGGTGCACGACGTGTTCTCAGCTGGGAAATGCCCCCAGGGAGGCCCCACTCAGCCCGTGGCCCTGGCCCACTAGGCCAAGGTCACGTATTCACGTAGATTACGCAGGCCCGTTCATGGGAAAAATTTTCCTGATTGTTGTCGATGCATACTCGAAATGAATTGAGTGCATCATATTGAATTCGTGCACGACATCCACCACCGTGAAGAGTCTGCAACGGTCTTTGCGATCCACGGCTTGCCGGACATCCTGGTTAGCAACAACGGCCCGTGTTTCACGAGCTATGAATTCCAGGAGTTTATGTCGGGTAATGGTATCAAACATGTCAGGACAGCACTGTTCAAGCCGGCTTCCAATGGCCAGGCGGAACATGCAGTTCAAATCATAAAACAGGATTCAAGGACCCTCCCTTCAGTACCGCCTATCGCGCCTCCTGCTGGCCTATAGGTCCCGGCTGCTTTCGCTCACGGGAGTCCCGCCCGCAGAACTACTCATGAAACGCACACTTAAAACGCGACTGTCCCTCATTCATCCAGCCCTGTCAGACATCGTTGAGGGCAGGCGCAAGTCCCAAATCGAGTGCCATGATCGCAACTCAGTGGTGAGATGCATAGAAATCGATGACCCTGTATTTGTTCTCAATCACGCTTTGGGACCCAAGTAGCTTGAGGGTACTGTAATTGGCAAAGAGGGGAATAGTGTCATAGTGGTCAGACTTAACAATGGGCAGGAATGCCGCAAACATCTGGACCAAAGAAAGAAATGGTTCAGCATGGACACTGAGGAACCTGAGGAAGATCATGAGATGTCACCCACACCACTGCCAGTGAACGAGCAACAAGGACATTCACCAGCATGCACAGTTCCTGCGGCCAGCCCGGACAGGCCGGAATCACCTCAGGTGACAGAGACGCATGCCAAAGCCCAACCACCAGAGCCCCAACTGCGGCGCTCCACGAGAGAGCGTCGACCGCCTGAAAGACTCAATCTTTGACCCAAAGACGTTGGGGGGAGGTGATGTCATGTTTGTAACCTTCACATAACGGTAACCTTTATGTAACAACACTGTACACTGTATACACCTCAGTAATGCACACCTTGACCACAGGGGGTGAACTTGTGGGAGACACTCCTCACCTGGTCATCCAGGTATATAAAGGGAGGTCCCATGCAGGGTCAGCACTTCTTGGTCCTGGGAATAAAGGTTCAGGTCAAGTAGTGACTTTGTCTGCAGTACATGCCTCGTGTGATTCTATAGTAAGGTGTAAGGACACCACATAAACCATCAAGCAGGGTATGAAACGTGTAACTCAAGGTTCACTGCAAACTCGCTTGTCACACATATTGCTTAGTTACAGGGCAAGACCCCATACGCTTACCGGGGTCTCCCCTGCTGAACTATTGATGAAGAGAGGTCGCTCTCTTGTCCACCCTGACTTGAATAATCATGTTGAATACAGACGTCAAAGTCAGCAAGGGTATCATGATCGCACTACTGTGTCACGCAACATTTCTATCAATGATCCTGTGTATGTACTGAATTATGGTCAAGGTCCCAGATGGATCGCCGGTACTGTTACGGCCAAGGAGGGTAACAGAGTGTTTGTCGTTAAGCTCAAGAATGGGAAGGCATGCAGGAAACATGTCAATCAGATAAAGCTGCGGTACATAGATGAACCGGAACAGCCTGAGGAAGACAAAATCAGTTACCAACCAACCTACTCTCAGTCATCCGAGGACTCCGCTGTCATTCATGAATCTGGACTTTCAATCACTGACATGGTCAATGAATCTGGACTTTTAATCCCTGACATGGTCATTGCCACTCCCATCAGATCGGCTACCCAGCCCCCAGTCATAACAGACTCAGAACGCTCGCCCAAGGCTGGAGTTGATCTGAGACGTTCAATTCGGGAGTGGAAAGCCCTGGACCATCTCAATTTGTAAAAAGACTGTTACTAATATCTTAAAGGGTGATATTGTCATGTATGTATGCTTGGGTTTACTAGACACCAGGTGGCGCCACTGTCGGAGGTCATTGGGCTGTGCGCACATGTGTGCGGCTCAGGTACAAAAGGCCAGCCATCTTGTAATGTAATCTTTTTGGGCCCTAATAAAGTAGAGCCAGGTTTGTACCTATTCGGAGTTTACAGTATACAGTCAATTGCGTTATTGCATACACAACAACTTCAAAAACTACTTCATTGGCTGTAAAGCGCTTTCGGATGTCCAGTGGTCATGAAAGACATTATATAAATGTAAGCCTTTTTTTCTTTTAACGCACTTGGGGCTAGAAATTGGGCAGCTCCCCGTTTGGGGCGATAACCTTTCAGCGACGCATAAGTATCGCCGGGCAGTAAAGATTTGATTGTGGCAGGAAGTTCCATTTTAGGGCTCCAAGAGGGAAGTGGAGCATTAAATCAAACGCTACCACTTCCCTTAGAGCGCTAAAGGGAGTGAGAGGGGCAGTATCAGCAGAGCGCTGAGCAATGTTCGGGGCAGCGCTGCCGTCTTTACAGGCTCTTTCCTTCCTTTCAAGAAAAGGGCCAATGCTGCATTCAATGAATCTTCAGGCTGTGTCTGTTGGTCGATAGCACCAGCGCTGTGCGCATAGAACTTAAGAACATAAGAATTAGGAACAGGAGTAGGCCATTTAGCCCCTTGAGCCTGCTCCGCCATTCAACAAGATCATGGCTGATCTGACCGTGGACTCAGCTCCACTTACCCGCCCGCTCCCCATAATCCTTAATTCCCTTATTGGTTAAAAATCTATTCATCTGTGATTTGAATACATTCAATGAGCTAGCCTCAACTGCTTCCTTGGGCAGAGAATTACACAGATTCACAACCCTCTGGGAGAAGAAATTCCTTCTCAACTCGGTTTTAAATTGGCTCCCCCGTATTTTGAGGCTGTGCCCTCTAGTTCTAGTCTCCCCGACCAGTGGAAACAACCTCTCTGCCTCTATCTTGTCTATCCCTTTCATTATTTTAAATGTTTCCATAAGAACATCCCTCATCCTTCTGAACTCCAACGAGTAAAGACCCAGTCTACTCAATCTATCGTCATAAGGTAACCCCCTCATCTCCGGAATCAGCCTAGTCAATCGTCTCTGTACCCACTCCAAAGCTAGTATATCATTCCTTAAGTAAGGTGACCAAAACTGCACGCAGTAATCCAGGTGCGGCCTCACCAATACCCTGTACAGTTGCAGCAGTACCTCCCTGCTTTTGTACTCCATCCCTCTCGCAATGAAGGCCAACATTACATTCACCTTCCTGATTACCTGCTGCATCTGCAAACTAACTTTTTGGGATTCATGCACAAGGACCCCCAGGTCCCTCTGCACCGCAGCATGTTGTAATTTCTCCCCATTCAAATAATATTCCCTTTTACTGTTTTTTTTCCAAGGTGGATGACCTCACATTTTCCGACATTGTATTCCATCTGCCAAACTTTAGCCCACTCGCTGAATCTATCTAAATCTCTTTGCAGCCTCTCTGTGTCCTCTACACAACCCGCTTTCCCACTAATCTTTGTGTCATCTGCAAATTTTGTTACACTACACTCTGTCCCCTCTTCCAGGTCAAAGAAACATAGAAACGTAGAAAATAGGTGCAGGAGTAGGCCATTCAGCCCTTCTAGCATGCACCGCCATTCAATGAGTTCATGGCTGAACATGCAACTTCAGTACCCCCTTCCTGCTTTCTCGCCATACCCCTTGATCCCCCCCCAGTAGTAAGGACTTCATCTAACTCCCTTTTGAATATATTTAGTGAATTGGCCTCAACTACATTCTGTGGTAGAGAATTCCACAGGTTCACCACTCTCTGGGTGAAGAAGTTTCTCCTCATCTCGGTCCAAAATGGCTCACCCCTTATCCTTAGACTGTGACCCCTAGTTCTGGACTTCCCCAACATTGGGAACATTCTTCCTGCATCTAACCTGTCTAAACCCGTCAGAATTTTAAACGTTTCTATGAGGTCCCCTCTTATTCTTCTGAACTGCAGTGAATACAAGCCCAGTTGATCCAGTCTTTCTTGATAGGTCAGTCCCACCATCCCGTGAATCAGTCTGGTGAATCTTCGCTGCACTCCCTCAATAGCAAGAATGTCCTTCCTCAAGTTAGGAGACCAAAACTGTACACAATACTCCAGGTGTGGCCTCACCAAGGCCCTGTACAACTGTAGCAACACCTCCCTGCCCCTGTACTCAAATCCCCTCGCTATGAAGACCAACATGCCATTTGCCTTCTTAACCACCTGCTGTACCTGCATGCCAACCTTCAATGACTGATGTAACATGACACCCAGGTCTCGTTGCACCTCCCCTTTTCCTAATCTATCATAATTCAGATAATAGTCTGTCTCTCTGTTTTTACCACCAAAGTGGATAACCTCACATTTATCCACATTATATTTCATTTGCCATGCATTTGCCCACTCACCTAACCTATCCAAGTCACTCTGCAGCCTCATAGCATCCTCCTCGCAGCTCACACTGCCACCCAACTTAGTGTCATCTGCAATTTTGGAGATACTACATTTAATCCCCTCGTCTAAATCATTAATGTACAATGTAAACAGCTGGGGCCCCAGCACAGAACCTTGCGGTACCCCACTAGTCACTGCCTGCCATTCTGAAAAGTGCCCATTTACGCCTGCTCTTTGCTTCTACGTATATTGTAAACAGTTGTGGTCCCAGCACCGATCCCTGTGGCACACCACTAACCACCGATTTCCAACCCAAAAAGGACCCATTTATCCCGACTCTCTGCTTTCTGTTAGCCAGCCAATTCTCGATCCATGCTAATACATTTCCTCTGACACCGCATACCTTTATCTTCTGCAGTAACCTTTTGTGTGGCATCTTATCGAATGCCTTTTGGAAATCTAAATATACCACATCCATCGGTACACCTCTATCCACCATGCTCGTTATATCCTCAAAGAATTCCAGTAAATTAGTTAAACATGATTTCCCCTTCTTGAATCCATGTTGCGTCTGCTTGATTGCACTATTCCTATCTAGATGTCCCGCTATTTCTTCCTTAATGATAGCTTCAAGCATTTTCCCCACTACAGATGTTAAACTAACCGACCTATAGTTACCTACCTTTTGTCTGCCCCGTTTTTTCAACAGAGTCGTTACATTAGCTGCTTTCCAATCCGATGGTACCTCCCCAGAGTCCAGAGAATTTTGGTAGATTATAACGAATGCATCTGCTAAAACTTCCGCCATCTCTTTTAATACCCTGGGATGCATTTCATCAGGACCAAGGGACTTGTTTACTTTGAGTCCCATTAGCCTGTCCAGCACTACTCACCGAGTGATAGTGATTATCTCAAGGTCCTCCCTTCCCACATTCCTGTGACCAGCAATTTTTGGAATGGTTTTTGTGTCTTCCACTGTGAAGAACGAGCAAAATAATTGTTTAAGGTCTCAGCCATTTCCACATTTCCCATTATTAAATCCCCCTTCTCATCTTCTAAGGGACCAACATTTACTTTAGTCACTCTTTTCCATTTTATATATCGGTAAAAGCTTTTACTACCTGTTTTTATGTTTTGCGCAAGTTTACTTTCGTAATCTATCTTTCCTTTCTTTATTGCTTTCTTCATCATTCTTTGCTGTCGTTTAAAATTTTTCCAATCTTTTAGTTTCCCACTAATCTTAGCCACCTTATACGCATTGGTTTTTAATTTGATACTCTCCTTTATTTCCTTGGTTATCCACGGCTGGTTATCACTTCTCTTTCCGCCCTTCTTTTTCACTGGAATATATTTTTGTTGCGCACTATGAAAGAGCTCCTTAAAAGTCCTCCACTGTTCCTCAATTGTGCCACCGTTTAGTCTGTGTTCCCAGTCTACTTTAGCCAACTCTGCCCTCATCCCACTGTAGTCCCCTTTGTTTAAGCATAGTACCCTCGTTTGAGACACTACTTCCTCACCCTCAATCTGTATTACAAATTCAACCATACTGTGATCACTCATTCCGAGAGGATCTTTTACTAGGAGATCGTTTATTATTCCTGTCTCATTACACAGGACCAGATCTAAGATAGCTTGCTCCCTTGTAGGTTCTGTAACATACTGTTCTAAGAAACAATCCTGTATGCATTCTATGAATTCCTCCTCAAGACTACCCTGTGCGATTTGATTTGACCAATCGATATGTAGGTTAAAATCCCCCATGATTACTGCCATTCCTTTTTCACATGCCTCCATTAGTCCCTTGATTATTGTCCGCCCCACCGTGAAGTTATTATTTGGGGGCCTATAAATTATGCCCACCAGTGACTTTTTCCCCTTACTATCTCTAATCTCCACCCACAATGATTCAACATTTTGTTCCTTAGAGCCAATATCGTCTCTCACAACTGCCCTGATATCATCCTTTATTAACAGAGCCACCCCACCTACTTCCCCTTCTTGTCTATCTTTCCGAATTGTCAGATACCCCTGTCTGTTTAATTCCCAGTCTTGGCCAACCTGCAACCATGATTCTGTAATGGCCACCAAATCATACCCATTTGTAATGATTTGTACCGTCAACTCATTTACTTTATTTTGAATGCTGCGTGCGTTTAGGTAGAGTGTTTTAATACTAGTTTTTAGAAACATTGAAACATAGAAAATAGGTGCAGGAGTAGGCCATTCGGTCCTTCGAGCCTGCACCGCCATTCAATGAGTTCATGGCTGAACATGCAACTTTAGTATCCCATTCCTGCTTTCTCGCCATACCCCTTGATCCCCCCCCAGTAGTAAGGACTAAATCTAACTCCTTTTTGAATATATTTAGTGAATTGGCCTCAACTACTTTCTGTGGTAGAGAATTCCACAGGTTCACCACTCTCTGGGTGAAGAAGTTTCTCCTCATCTCGGTCCTAAATGGCTTACCCCTTATCCTTAGACTGTGACCCCTGGTTCTGGACTTCCCCAACATTGGGAACATTCTTCCTGCATCTAACCTGTCTAAACCCATCAGAATTTTAAACGTTTCTATGAGATCCCCTCTCATTCTTCTGAACTCCAGTGAATACAAGCCCAGTTGATCCAGTCTTTCTTGATATGTCAGTCCCGCCATCCCAGGAATTAGTCTGGTGAACCTTCGCTGCACTCCCTCAATAGCAAGAATGTCCTTCCTCAAGTTAGGAGACCAACACTGTACACAATACTCCAGGTGTAGCCTCACCAAGGCCCTGTACAACTGTAACAACACCTCCCTGCCCCTGTACTCAAATCCCCTCGCTATGAAGGCCAACATGCCATTTGCTTTCTTAACCCCCTGCTGTACCTGCATGCCAACCTTCAATGATTGGTGTACCATACACCCAGGTCTCGTTGCACCTCCCCTTTTCCTAATCTGTCACCATTCAGATAATAGTCTGTCTCTCTGTTTTTACCACCAAAGTGGATAACCTCACATTTATCCACATTATACTTCATCTGCCATGCATTTGCCCACTCACCTAAACTATCCAAGTCACTCTGCAGCCTCACAGCATCCTTCTCGCAGCTCACACTGCCACCTAACTTAGTGTCATCCGCAAATTTGGAGATACTACATTTAATCCCCTCGTCTAAATCATTAATATACAATGTAAACAGCTGGGGCCCCAGCACAGAACCTTGCGGTACCCGACTAGTCACTGCCTGCCATTCTGAAAAATACCCATTTATTCCTACTCTTTCCTTCCTGTCTGCCAACCAGTTTTCAATCCACGTCAGCACACTACCCCCAATCCCATGTGCTTTAACTTTGCACATTAATCTCTTGTGTGGGACCTTGTCGAAAGCCTTCTGAAAGTCCAAATACACCACATCAACTGGTTCTCCCTTGTCCACTCTACTGGAAACATCCTCACAAAATTCCAGAAGATTTGTCAAGCATGATTTTCCTTTCACAAATCCATGCTGACTTGGACCTATCATGTCACCTCTTTCCAAATGTGCTGCTATGACATCCTTAATAATTGATTCCATCATTTTACCCACTACCGATGTCAGGCTGACCGGTCTATAATTCCCTGTTTTCTCTCTCCCTCCTTTTTTAAAAAGTGGGGATACATTGGCTACCCTCCACTCCATAGGAACTGATCCAGAGTCTATGGAATGTTGGAAAATGACTGTCAATGCATCCGCTATTTCCAAGGCCACCTCCTTAAGTACTCTGGGATGCAGTCCTTCAGGCCCTGGGGATTTATCGGCCTTCAATCCCATCAATTTCCCCAACACAATCTCCCAACTAATAAGGATTTCCCTCAGTTCCTCCTTCTTACTAGACCCTCTGACCCCTTTTATATCCGGAAGGTTATTTGTGTCCTCCTTAGTGAATACTGAACCAAAGTACTTGTTCAATTGGTCTGCCATTTCTTTGTTCCCCGTTATGACTTCCCCTGATTCTGACTGCAGAGGACCTACGTTTGTCTTTACTAACCTTTTTCTCTTTACATATCTATAGAAACTTTTGCAGTCCGTTTTAATGTTCCCTGCAAGCTTCCTCTCGTACTCTATTTTCCCTGCCTTCATCAAACCCTTTGTCCTCCTCTGCTGAGTTCTAAATTTCTCCCAGTCCCCAGGTTCACTGCTATTTCTGGCCAATTTGTATGCCACTTCCTTGGCTTTAATACTATCCCTGATTTCCCTTGATAGCCACGGTTGAGCCACCTTCTCTTTTTTATTTTTACGCCAGACAGGGATGTACAATTGTTGTAGTTCATCCATGCGGTCTCTAAATGTCTGCCATTGCCCATCCACAGTCAACCCCTTAAGTATCATTCGCCAATCTATCTTAGCCAATTAACGCCTCATGCCTTCAAAGTTACCCTTCTTTAAGTTCTGGACCATGGTCTCTGAATTAACTGTTTCATTCTCCATCCTAATGTAGAATTCCACCATATTATGGTCACTCTTTCCCAAGGGGCCTCGCACAACGAGATTGCTAATTAATCCTCTCTCATTCCACAACACCCAGTCTAAGATGGCCTCCCCCCTAGTTGATTCCTCGACATATTGGTCTAGAAAACCATCCCTTATGCACTCCAGGAAATCCTCCTCCACCGTATTGCTTCCAGTTTGGTTAGCCCAACCTATATGCATATTAAAGTCACCCATGATAACTGCTGCTCCTTTATTGCATGCACCCCTAATTTCCTGTTTGATGCCCTCCCCAACATCACTGCTACTGTTGGGAGGTCTGTACACAACTCCTACTAACGTTTTTTTGCCCTTTGGCGTTCTGCAGCTCTACCCATATAGATTCCACATCATCCAAGCTAATGTCCTTCCGAACTATTGCATTAACCAGCAATGCTACCCCACCTCCTTTTCCTTTTATTCTATCCTTCCTGAATGTTGAATACCCATGGATGTTGAGTTCCCAGCCCTGATCATCCTGGAGCCATGTCTCTGTAATCCCAATCACATCATATCTGTTAACATCTATTTGCACAGTTAATTCATCCACCTTATTACGGATACTCCTTGCATTAAGACACAAAGCCTTCAGGCTTGTTTTTTTAACACCCTTTGTCCATTTAGAATTATGATGTAGTGTGGCCCTTTTTATTTCTTGCCTTTGTTTACTCGGCCTTCCACTATTGCTTTTTACCTTTCTACCATTTGTTTCTGACTCCATATTACTTCGCCCTATCTCGCTGCATAGGTTCCCATCCCCCTGCCATATTAGTTTAAGCACTCCCGATCTGCATTAGCAAATGTTACCCCCAGGACATCAGTTCCAGTCCTGTCCAAATGCAGACCGTTCCTTTTGTACAGGTCTCACTTCCCCCAGAACTGGTTCCAATGTCCCAGGAATTTGAATCCCTCCCTCTTGCACCACTGCTCAAGCCACATATTTATTCTAACTATCCTGCTCCATCTACTCTGATCAGTACGTATCACTGGTAGCAATCCAGAGATTACTACCTTTGAGGTCCTACTTTTTAATTTAATTCCTAGCTCCCTAAATTCAGCTTGTAGGACCCCATCCCACTTCTTACCTATATTGTTGGTACCTACTTGTACCACGACAACTGGTTGTTCACCCTCCCTCTCCAGAATGCTCTGCAGCCGCTCCGAGACATCCTTGACCCTTGCACCAGGGAGGCAACATACCATCCTGGAGTCTCGGTTGCGGCCGCAGAAACTCCTATCTATTCCCCTTACAATAGAATCCCCTATCACTATAGCTCTCCCACTCTTTTTCCCGCCCTTCTGTGCAGCAGAGCCACCCACGGTGCCATGAATCTGGCTGCTGGTGTCTTCCCCTGGTAAGTCATCTCTCCCAACAGTATCCAAAACGGTATATCTGTTTTGGAAGGAGATGACCGCAGGGGACTCCTGCACTACCTTCCTGCTCTTGCCTTGTCTCTTGGTCATCCATTCACTATCTGTCCTAACCCTTACCTGCGGTGTGACCAACTCACTAAATGTGTTATCCACAACATTCTCAGCATCGCGCATGCTCCAGAGTGAGTCCATCCGCAACTCCAGTGCCGTCATGCGGTCTGTCAGGAGCTGCAGCTGGACACACTTCCCACACACATGGTAGTCAGGGACACTGGAAGCATCCCTGACTTCCCACATAGCACAGGAGGAGCATGACACAGGTCCGAGCTCTCCTGCCATGACTTAACCCTTAAATTAATTTACTTACTAAAATTTACTTAAACACCAAACAGCTACTTTGTATTCGCTGCCAATTAAACCAATCTAAAAGTCAGTCTAAAAGAGAGTTATACTTACCAGTCGAACAGCCAACCACTTACCAGCTTGGCTGTGACGTCACCTCTCGATTTCGCACCCTTCTATCTTTGTCTGCAACTGGTTGGGCTGGTCTCTGGGCCTCCATCTCCTACTCTCGCACTTCTTATCAACTGTTCTAGTGTCAGCACTGGTAGGAAAAACAAGACAAATCAGCACCTGCCACCCCCGCTTACCCGAACTCACCCACTTACCAAACTCACAAATGCCACTCTATGCTGTTGCACTCCGTGCTCTGCAGCAGCTGCCTCTTGTTAAACCATGATTTTTAGTTTTGACCCCTCCTGCAGCCCCTTTATATTCATACATGTTGCCCCTTCCTATCACCTTGTGGTTTACACTTACCCCAGTGCTACTCTGCTCTGTTGCCTCCTGCCTTTTGCATTCTTTCTTGGGGTTCTGTTCATCTGAGCTCTCACCCACTCGAACTAGCTCAGAGCCCTCTCTGAGTTCTGAATACTCCTCACATTGAGGCACAGAGCTTTCAGGCTTGCCTTTTTATTACACTTTGACCCTTTAGAATTTTGCTGTGCAGTGGTCCTTTTTGTTTTTTGCCTTGGGTTTCTCTGCCCTCCACTTTTACTCATCTCCTTTCTGTCTTTTGCTTCTGTCTCCATTTTGCTTCCCTCTGTCTCCCTGCATAGGTTCCCATCCCCCTGCCATATTAGTTTAACTCCTCCACAACAACACTAGCAAACTCTCCCCCTAGGACATTGGTTCCGGTCCTGCCTAGGTGCAGACCGTCTGGTTTGTACTGGTCCCACCTCCCCCAGAACCTGTTCCAATGCCCCAGGAATTTGAATCCCTCCTTGCTGCACCACTGCTCAAGCCACGTATTCATCTGAGCTATCCTGCGATTCCTACTCTGACTAGCACGTAGCACTGGTAGCAATCCCGAGATTACTACTTTTGAGGTCCTACTTTTTAATTTAGCTCCTAGCTCCTTAAATTCATCTCGTAGGACCTCATCCCTTTTTTTACCTATATCATTGGTACCAATGTGCACCACGACAACTGGCTGTTCACCCTCCCTTTTCAGAATGTCCTGCACCCGCTCCGAGACATCCTTGACCCTTGCACCAGGGAGGCAACATACTATACTGGAGTCTCGGTTGCGGCCGCAAAAATGCCTACCTATTCCCCTTACAATTGAATCCCCTATCACTATCGCTCTCCCACTCTTTTTCCTGCCCTCCTGTGCAGCAGAGCCAGCCATGGTGCCTTGAACTTGGCTGCTGCTACCCTCCCCTGGTAAGTCATCCCCCTCAACAGTACTCAAAGCGGTGTATCTGTTTTGCAGGGGGATGACCGCAGGGGACCCCTGCACTACCTTCCTTGCACTGCTCTTCCTGTTGGTCTTCCATTCCCTATCTGGCTGTGGACCCTTCACCTGCGGTAAGACCAACTCACTACACGTGCTACTCACGTCATTCTCAGCATCGTGGATGCTCCAGAGTGAATCCACCCTCAGCTCCAATTCCACAACGCGGTCCGTCAGGAGCTGGAGGCGGATACACTTCCCGCACACGTGTCCCTGAGTTCCCACATGGTACAGGAGGAGCATATCACGTGTCCGAGCTCTCCTGCCATGACTTAACCTTTAGATACACTTAATTTGGCGACAACAATGTTAACAGGTTACTTACTGATATAAAAAAGAAAAAGAAAAGCTACTCACCAATCCCCAGCCAATCACTTACCCCTTTAGCTGTGACGTCACCTTTCAATTTCTTTCTACTTCTTTTTTGCCTTCTCTCCCCGCTGCAGCTGTACCAGCTGGCCTCTCCACGCACCTGGGCCTTTATAGGCCGCTCCGACACCACGCACTCCCGCCTCTCAGACTGCCGCCCCCTCTCCATGCACCTGGGCCTTTATAGGCCGCTCCGACACCACGCACTCCCGCCTCTCGGACTGCCGCCCCCTTTCCATGCAGCTGGGCCTTTATAGGCCGCTCCGACACCACACACTCCTGCCTCTCGGACTACCGCCACCTCTCCACGCACCTGGGCCTTTATAGGCCGCTCCGACAACACGCACTCCTGCCTCTCGCACTCTCAGAGAGCACAGGGCTGAGCAACCGCGGAGGCAAAAGAAGGCAGGAGGCACCAGAATGGGGACATAAATAAATTTTAGCCTACCTGACCACCACTGCCTTTAAATAGCTCTCCCCAAGTGGCCAGCCGAGGTGACGAAACCTCCTGCAGCTGTCGTTATTGACGCCCAGTGATGCTGCAGTGGGCAGAAGCTAAAATTGCATCTGGGGCGGTAACGAAGTGCTGCGCACCAGATGATATCACGGTCTATGGGGCGCAAGAGATTGAGGCGGTAAAATGTTAGCGGCAATGCAAAACTGCCAGGGGAGTTCGCCGGCGTCGGTGATTTTGGTGCGCCCTGTCGGTAACCCCGTTACTGCCACCACCCCCGCACACGCTAACGGGAGGCGCAAACCAGGCCAATATCTCCACCTTGGAATTAAGTTACAAGCATGCAACTTTTTAGCTTGAATATATTAATTAAATAAGAACTGGGAGATAAATGTTTGTAAACATTTTTCTTCCTAAATTAAGCAATACTGTTTATGTGCGATAAGAAAAAAATATTGGGTAGAGATTCTGCTAGTTTGCACTAGTTTTATCAGCATAATCCGGGTGAAATAGCCAAACCAACGCAAACTAATAGCAGGCAGAATTTCCGCCATTTGCGTCCGTTTGAGGGCATTCGAGCAGTCTTGGATTGATGGGATTGAAGGCCAATAAATCCCCAGGGCCTGATAGTCTGCATCCCAGAGTACTTAAGGAAGTGGCCCTAGAAATAGTGGATGCATTGGTGATCATTTTCCAACAGTCTATTGACTCTGGATCGGTCCAAGTCAGCATGGATTTATGAAAGGGAAATCATGCTTGACAAATTTTATAGAATTTTTTGAGGATGTAACTAGTAGAGTGGACAAGGGAGAACCAGTGGATGTGCTGTATTTGGACTTTCTTGCTATTGAAGGAGTGCAGCAAAGATTCATCAGACTGATTCCCGGGATGGCAGGACTGACATATGAGGATAGACTGGATCAACTGGGCCTGTATTCACTGGTGTTTAGAAGAATGAGAGGGGAATCTCATAGAAACATATAAAGTTCTGACGGGATTGGACAGGTTAGATGCAGAAAGAATGTTCCCGATGTTGGGGGAGTCAAGAACTCGGGGTCACAGTCTAAGGATAAGGGGTAAGCCATTTAGGACTGAGATGAGGTAAAACTTCTTCACTCAGAGAGTTGTTAACCTGTGGAATTCTCTTCCGCAGAGAGTTGTTGATGCCAGTTCGTTAGGTATATTCAAGAGATTGTTGGATATGGCCCTTAGGGCTAAAGGGATCAAGGGGTATGGAGAGAAAGCAGAAAAGGTGAATGATCAGCCATGATCTTATTGAATGGTGGTGCAGGCTCGAAGGGCTGAATGGCCTATTCCTGCACCTATTTTTCTATGTTTCTATGTTTCTATGTTTCAAATTGAGCTTGGTTTCTTCAGTGCACAGGCACTAGGAGGCACGTTTTAAAAGTTTTTACATATTAACAAATATTTAATTTACAAAGAAACTGACTAGTACTCCAATGAAACTAATAAATGGTTCAGTATAGTTATTTTTAATTCATTTTCAGTGATTTAAAATTGGGTTACTCACAGGTGGAGGACTAGACATTCTTATTAAAAATGCTTATTTCTTGTGATAAACCCATGTTTTGGTGTATTAATTAAGCTGTACCAGGTCACCACTCTTAAATATACCAAGGAATGTTTGAATGCAAAGAAAGAAATTAAAAATTGCTTTCTATTATGCTGCCAGAATGCGCTGGTTCATGGAAGATTTTGCGTTTGTGATTATACAAATCAATTTTAGCAGAAACTTGAACTATAATCTAACCAGTGCAATTTCAAGCACAATTTGTGCCCAATTTCCCAATTCCCAAAGTGGAAACTTACCCCCATCATATTTCTCCAAATAAATTACTTACATTACTTAAAATATATTTCTTTGCAAAAATCATCTATATTACATGGGGAGGGAATACGCAATTGCACACACAGCCAGCCTTTAAGTAAAGTAGTATATTCGCTATGGTTGCACTTGAGACTCCCTCAACAATTCTACCAAGCCTTGAGATGGAGCATTGAATGATAACTTCGCCATTGCAGGAGGGTGAGTTTGTGGTTGAGGACAAACAGAGTAAGCGACTTGACCAGGAGGCCAACTTGCATCTGATGATGTCATATCGCTGCACTCTAGTGGAATCTAGACTGCAAACTGTGAAGAATATTCTCACTGCTCTGCGGTCTCTGAGCATTAGTATACTGTAAAACTTTCTTTAACAAAGAAAGTTTTCAAAATTCTAAGTTTGTGCATTTTTAAACTTGTTGACACTTTTTTGAAGAAACATGGCATGCATACCAGTAAATTATCCATGGTGTGGCAGCTAGTCAGTTGATGACTACAAATATTTTGTATGTGTGCAAGATAGCAACACAGTTGGAAGTGACTTCAATACTTGCATAAGTCGGTAAGCCAAATGAAAAATACAGTGTTGCACTAGGCCAATGTTATCATTTGTTATTAAATTAAGCTAAGGTATTTTTTACTAATAAATCAAACTAATTCGACGAGTCACCAAAAAAAATTAAATTATTGAATATTATTGTAACACATTTTTCTGCCAAGACGCTACTCTGAACATCACTGATAGTGTTCAGAGTACAATAGGATAAATTTTACAATTCCCCCAGGGACCTCATATTTAGGAATGCAGGCACAGAGACCAGTAGGTCCTACATTCAGTTGGCTAAAATCCTGCAGCATACACTGATCACTAGTCTGAATTTGCGAGCTTGCACGCATAGCTGCATCTGCTAAAAATATATTTCATACCAATTTATCCTTCTTACTTCAAATCTTAATTGGCCATTCTAAGAGCACTAACAGAATGTAGTTCTCTATATATTATCCAAAGCTTCTTTTTGGATTAACTCCAACTAACTGGATGCCATAGTTATTAAATTAAATTGCCAAACTTAGTAGGATACTCTTTGCAGTGTCCAAGAACAGACAAGAAAATTACATTTGGCTTATTGAGCCCACTTATTTCAATGGATCATGCATAATTTTACTGTTATGGACTCGCTCTATTTAATCTTTTAAGTAACAGCACAACAAGAAGGCAACTAACTACAGGTAAAGTTTTGAAGAATACTAAACTAAAATTCCAACCTGATCCTGAAGGTAATCAAGTTAAATGGGTTGATCATAATATTAACTTACGAATATCTTATTTTTACTGTACAAATTCATAATCTACACAACTACTTTTTAAATTGAGGCTGCCAATTTATTTGCTTTTTTTTTAGGAAAGTAGAACTTTCTTTGTTTTTGGAGGTTTAACAACCTTCCTGATCATTCAAACAGTGCATCAAGGCTGTTCAGAAGAGAATGACAAGAAATATGTGTTGTCCAATACATTAGAAGGCTGTCCAGTCGTCCTGATTAACCCTTGCCTAGCTCTGTCAAGCCCATGTGGTGGCTGATGTGCCACGGTCACCACACGTTAAAAAAATCCACGCACAGGCATCTTCCACCCCTTCACTATGTAGTTCAGGACTGAAATATCGGGTCCTTCATTGAAACATTTATGAACCCATGTGGAAGCAAGTCATCCTCGTTTGAGGGACCGCCTATGATGATGATGATAGAAGGCTGCTAACCTGACGAGCAACTTGTTCAGGCTAGTGTTTTATTAAGCGCAGTTTGTTCCATGTATAAAATATGTGTGAAATATTACTAATACACGGCTATATAAGTTGTAAAGTGTACTGTTTCTTTTGTTCAATTCAGCTCATCTCCTGTAACAACTATTCATTTTAAGTATGGTGCAGTCGTACTGGAAATGGAAAAAAGGCTTTCTCCTAAAATGTTCACCTTTCTTTTCTCTTTACAGATACTTACTAACTGATGTGCATTTTTTAGCAGTTTCTCTTTCATTTCTGTTGTGTATGCAATAACTGTTAGACTGAGTACTGTTTAACTCCAAGAGATATAACCTTGGCTCTGCTTTATTTAGGCCCAAAGTGACTAATATACAAAATGGCTGGCCTTTTATACTTGGGCTGCACACAGTGACGCCATCTAGTGGCTAGTGATCCCAAAAGTACATACATAACAATACCCCCCTGTGAGATATTAACACAGTCTTTTACAAATTGAGTCGGTCCGGTGTTTTATGCTCCCGGGTTGATCGTCTCAGTTCAACTCCTGCCTTGGATAAGTGTTCAGAGTCTGTTGTGACTGGTGGCTGGGTGGCTGACCTGGTGAGAGTGGCAATGGGCATGTCAGGAATTGAAAGTCCATTTTCATTGAACATGTCAGTGATTGAAAGTCCCGATTCACTGATGACCACTGAGTCCTCTGATGACTGGGGGTAGGTTGGTTGATCGTTGATTGTCTCTTCCTCTGACTGTTCAGGTTCGTCTGTGTGTCGCAGTTTTATCTGATCCATATGTTTTCTGCATGTTTGCCCATTTTTAAGCTTGACAATAAATACTCTGTTGCCCTCCTTGGCCATGACAGTACCAGTGATCCACTTGGGACCTTGACCATAATTCAGAACATATACAGTATAATTTACAGAAATATCGCGTGACACAGCTGTGCAATCGTGATAACTGTTATGTATGCAACACTATATAACCAGCATACTACCACCACCAGAGGGTATATCTGTTGGCGTACAAAGGGATCCCAGCATCCCTTGGGAGCACTGTATATAAGCAGGTCTCCCATGCTGTACCTGCATTCTGGAGTTAGAATAAAGAGACTAAGATCACACTTACTCACATCTACAGTACTCAGTTACATTGCTTTATTCGAGACATAACAACTGCCGACAAGATGACAAACCATCACGTGAAAATGCAGAGAACTGTTGGCACCCTAGAGAAATTCTCATAAGGGAATGATTGGGAGGCCTTCGTGGAGTGACTCGACCAATACGTCGTGGCCAACAAGCTGGAAAGGAATGTGAACGCTGCCACACGAAGAGCGATCCTCCTCACCGTCTGCGGGGTAACAACCTATGGCCTCATGGTGCTCCGGTGAAACCAACAACCAAATCGTATGAAGAAATGTTTACGCTGGTCCGGGAGCACCTAAATCTGAAGGAGAGCGTTTTGATGGCAAGGTATCGATTTTACACATGTCAACGGTCTGAAGGCCAGGAAGTGGCGAGCTACGTCGCCGAACTAAGGCGCCTTGCAGGACATTGCAAATTCGATGGATTCCTGGAGCAAATGCTAAGAGACTTTTTTGTGCTTGGCATTGGCCATGAGGTTATCCTTCGCAAATTATTGACTGTTGAAACACTGAACCTGAGCAAAGCCATAACGATAGCCCAGGCATTTATCTCCATCAGCGATAACACCGAATACATTTTTCAACATAAAGAGGTTTCGGCAAGTACTGTACACAAAGTAACGTCGTTTTCAGGCAGGAATGCATATGCCAGAACGTACACACCTGCAGCTGCACGACCTCAGATGACTCAGAGTCCACCATCAAGTGTGAATGCGAGGCAATTGACACCTTGTGGGCGCTGCGGAGGTGGTGATCATCGAGCCCATCAATGCTGATTCAAACACTATGTGTGCAAAGGCTGTGAAACAATGGGACACCTCCAGCGAATGTGCAGACAAGCTGCAAAGCCTGCAAACCACCACGTTGCAGAGGAAGACCGATCCATGGCAGATCAAACTGAACTAGAGACTCAAACCGAGGAGGCAGAAGTGTATGGGGTACACACTTTCACCTCGAAATGTCCACTGATCATGTTAAAAGTTGAACTGAATGGAATTCCAGTATCCATGGAATTGGACACGGGTGCGAGTCAGTCCATCATGAGCAAAAAGGCCTTCAACAGGCTGTGGTACAACAAGGCACACAGGCCCAAGCTGAGCCCCATTCATACCAAGCTGAAACTTACACTAAGGAGCTGATCCCTGTAATTGGCAGCACAGCAGTAAAAGTCTCCTATGATAGAGCAGTGCACAACCTACCACTATGGATAGTACCAGGAGATGGCCCCACATTGTTCGGCAGAAGCTGGCTGGGAAAAATCCGTTGGAACTGGGACGACATTCGAGCGCTTTTGTCCGTCGACAACGCTTCATGTGCCCAGGCTCTGAGCAAGTTTCCATCATTGTTTGAGCCAGGCATTGGAAGTTTCTTGGGGATGAAGGTGCATATCCACTTGATTCCCGGTACACGACCCATCCACCACAAGGCACGGGCGGTGCCATATATGATGCGAGAGAAAGTGGAGATCGAGCTAGACAGGCTGCAACGAGAGGGCATCATCTTGCCGGTGGAGTTCAACGAGTGGGCTAGTCCCATTGTTCCAGTTCTCAAGGGCGATGGCACGGTCAGACTATAAAGTAACGATTAACCGTTTTTCGCTGCAGGACCAGTACCGCTACCCAAGGCAGACGATCTATTTCCGACACTGGCAGGAGAAAGAAGTTCACCAAATTGGACCTGACCTTGGCCTACATGACGCAGGAGCTGGCGGAATCTTCGAAAGGCCTCACCTGCATCAACACGCACAAAAGTCTGTTCATCTACAATAGATGTCCGTTTGGGATTCGATCGACCGCGGCCATTTTTCAAAGGAACATGGAGAGTCTGCTAAAGTTGGTTCCGCACACTGTGGTTTTCCAGGACGACATATTGATCACAGGTCAGGCCATCAGCGAACACTTGAAGAACCTGGAAGAGGTTCTAAGTCGGTTAGATCGTGTGGGACTCAGGTTGAAATGCTCGAAGTGTGTTTTCCTGGCGCTAGCGGTCGGGTTCTTAGGGAGAAGAATTGCGGCAGATAGCATCAGACCTACCGACGCCAAGACGGAGGCCATGAAGAACGCGCCGAGACCACAGAACGTGATGGAGCTGCGGTCATTCCTGGGACTCCTCAATTATTTTGGTAATTTCCTATTCAGGTTAAGCACCTTGCTAGAATCTCTACACATGTTGCTATGCAAGGGAGATGACTGGGTATGGGGGAAATCACAAGAGACTGCTTTTGACAAAGCCCAAAATCTGTTATGTTCCAACAAACTGCTTGTCCTGTATGATCCATGCAAATGTTTAGTGCTAGCTTGCAATGCGTCTTTGTACGGGGTCGGGAGCTAACGAATCGGGAACGTTGCAACCAGTCGCTTATGCATCAAGGAGCTTGTCCAAGGCCGAAAGGGCCTACAGCATGATTGAAAAAGAAGCTCTGGCATGCATATATGGGGTAAAAAAAATGCATCAGTATCTGTTTGGGCTTAAGTTCGAGTTAGAAATTGACCATAAGCCGCTCATATCACTATTCTCAGAGAGCAACGGTATCAATACCAATGCCTCTGCTCGCATCCAAAGATGGGCGCTCACGCTGTCTGCATATAACTATGTAATTCGCCACAAGCCAGACACAGAGAACTGCGCTGATGCCCTCAGTCGGCTACCATTGCCCTCCACCGGTGTGGCAATGGCACAGCCTGCAGACTTGCTCTTGGTGATGGATGCATTTGAAAATGAAAAGTCACCCGTCACGACCCGCCAGATCAGGACATGGACCAGCCAGGATCCTTTACTGTCCCTTGTAAAAAAACTATGTCCTCCATGGGAGCTGGTCCAACATCCCAGCAGAGATGCAGGAAGAGATCAAGTCGTTCCAGCGGCGTAAAGACGAAATATCCATACAGGTGGACTGTCTTTTGTGGGGTAATCGCGTGGTTTTGCCCAAGAAAGGCAGGGAAATATTCATACGCGACCTACACAGTACCCACCCAGGCATAGTAATGATGAAAGCTACAGCCAGATCCCATGTGTGGTGGCCTGGCATCGACTCAGATTTGGAGTCTTGCGTGTGCCAGCGCAATACTTGCTCTCAACTGAGCAATGCACCCAGAGAGGCACCGCTAAGTTTGTAGTCATCGCCCTCCAAACAATGGTCTAGGGTCCACGTTGACTTCGCTGGCCCGTTCCTAGGCAAAATGTTCTTGGTTGTTGTGGATGCTTATTCAAAATGGATTGAGTGTGTAATAATGTCTGTAAGCACATCCACTGCCACCATCGAAAACCTACGAGCCATGTTTGCCACGCACGGCCTGCCTGATGTCCTTGTCAGCGACAATGGGCCGTGTTTCACCAGCGCTGAAGTCAAGGAATTCATGACCCGGATTGGGATCAAGCACGTCACATCTGCCACGTTCAAGCCCGCATCCTACGGCCAGGCAGAACGGGCAGTCCAAACCATCAAGCAAAGCTTGAAATGCGTGTCGGAAGGCTCCCTGCAGACCCGCCTGTCCTGAGTCCTGCTCAGCTACCGCACTAGACCCACTCGCTCACCGGGGTTCCCCCAGCCAAGCTGCTCATGAAAAGGGCACTCAAAACAAGGCTCTCTCTAGTCCACCCTGATCTCCAGGATTATGTCGAAAGCAGGCGGCATCAACAAAGCGTGTACCATGATCGCGCAAATTTGTCATGCGATATTGAAGTCATTGACCCTGTACTTGTGTTCAACTATTGACACGGTCCCAAATGGCTTGCTGGCACTGTCATAGCCAAAGAAGGGAGTAGAGTGTTTCAGGTCAAACTCGCAAATGGACTAACTTGCAGAAAGCATTTGGACCAAACCAAACTGCGATTCACAGACTGCCATGAGCCACCTGAAGAGGACACCACCAACTTCGACCCTCCGACACACACACAAGTGGCAACCGACATCACGATTGACCACGAAGCTGAACTCATCATCCCCAGCAGCCCAGCAAGGCCAGCTGCGCAGCAGCCCAGCGAAGGCTCAACCAACTCACCTGCACCAGCATTTGTACCCAGACGATTGACTAGGGAGCGGAAAGCCCCAGATCGTCTCACCCTGTAAATAAATGTACTATTGACTTTGGGAGGGAGTGATGTTATGTACGCAACACTATGTAACCGGCATTCTACTGCCACCAGAGGGCGTATCTGTTGGAGTCCAAGGGATCCCAGCATCCCTTGGGAGCACTGTATATAAGCAGGCCTCCCATGCTGTACCTGCACTCTGGAGTTAGAATAAAAAGACTAAGGTCACACTTTCACACTTACTCATGTCTGCAGTACTCAGTTACATTGCTTTATTCGAGACATAACAATACCCTTGCTGACTTTGTCTTCTATATTCAACATGATCATTCAAGTCAGGGTGTACAAGACATAGTTTGGTCTTAAGACCTCTCTTCATCATTAGTTCGGCAGGCGAGACCCCGGTAAGCGTGTGTGGTCTTGTCCTGTAACTAAGCAGTATGCAATGCAGGCGGGTCTGCAGTGACTCTTGGGTTACTCGCTTCATACTCTGCTTTATGATTTGGACAGCACATTCTTCTTGCCCATTGGATGCAGGTTTGAACGGTGCTGACCTTACATGTTTGATACCATTGAATTTGATGAACTCTTGAAACTCCTGACTGATGAAGCACGATCCATTTTCACTAACAATGATGTCAGGCAGACCATGTGTCGCGAAAATGACACTGAGATTCTCAATGGTAGCTGTGGATGTGCTGGATGACGTGATTTTACACTCTATCCACTTCGAATATGTATCTACCACAACTAAAAACATCTTCCCCAGGAAGGGACCTGCAAAGTCTATGTGGATCCTGGACCATGGTTTAGACAGCCACGACCACAGATTCAGTGGGGATTCCACTGGTGCTTTGCTGAGCTGCATGCAAGTGTTGCACTGATACACACATGATTCCAGCTCAGAGTCAATTCCCGGCCACCATACATGAGACCTGGTGATGGCTTTCATCATTACAATGCTGGGATGTGTGCTATGTAGCTCACGACAAATTTTTCTCTCCCTTTCTTGGGCATAACTACACGATTGCCCCAAAGTATTCAATCCGACTGAATAGACAGTTTGCCTTTGCGACGAATGTAAGGTTTGGTCTCCTCGCACATTTGCTTGGGTATGGCAGACCAATCACCTTTGAGGATGCAACTCTTCACCACCGATAAAATCGGGTCCTGGCTGGTCCAGGTCTTAACTTGTTGAGCCGTGACAGGCGTTCCTTCACTCTCAAAAGCATCTATAACTAACAATATGTCCGCCGGTTGTGGCGTTTCCACCACCGGTGTGGGCAATGGCAGAAGGCTCAAAAACGTCAGCACAATTCTCGGTGCCAGGTCTATGGGTGAATGACATAATCTTAAGCGGATAATATCAGCGCCCACCTCTGGATGTGGGATGAAGCATTGGTATTGATACCTTTGTTTTCAGAGAACAGTGAAATGAGCGGCTTGTGATCTGTCTCCAGTTCAAACCGAAGACTGAACGGGTACTGATGCATCTTTTTACACACACACACACACACACCCATACACACAGGCTGGTGCTTCTTTCCTTACCATGCAGTATACTTTTTCCGCTTTAGACAAACTTTTTGAAGCATACGCAACTGGTTGAAGTTTACCCGACTCATTAGCTTGTTGGAGTACACAACCAATTCCATATAACAAAGCATCATAGGCCAATACTAAACTATTACATGGGTCATAATGTACCAGCAGCTTGTTAGAGCAAAGCAGATTAGTGACTTTTTCAACAGCTCTATCTTGAGACGCACCCCACACCCAGATGTCGCCTTTTCTTAGCAGCATGTGCAGTGGTTCTAATAAGGTGCTCAATTTAGATAGGAAGTTACCAAAGTAGTTGAGTAGACCCAGGAACGAACGCAGCTCCGTCACATTCTGTGGCTTGGGTGCATTCTTGATGGCCTTGGTTTTCACGTCCGTGGGCCTGATGCCGTCGGCAGCAATTTTCCTCCCCAGGAATTCGACCTCTGGTGCCATGAAGATGCACTTCGAGCGTTTCAGTCTGAGTCCCACTTTGTCCAGATGATGTAGAACCTGTTGCAGGTTATTCAGATGTTCCTCGGAGTCACGACCTGTGATCAGAATGTCATCTTGGAACACGATGGTTCTGGGAACGGACTTCAGTAGACTCTCCATGTTCCTCTGAAATATTGCTGCAGCCAAGCGAATTCCAAGGGCACCTGTGATAAATAAACAGTCCTTTATGCGTGTTATACGAGAGGAAGCTTGCAGGGAACATAAAAACTGACTGCAAAAACTTCTATAAATATGTGAAGAGAAAAAGATTAGTAAAGATAAACGTAGGTCCCTTTCAGTCGGATTCAGGTGAATTTATAATGGGGAATAAAGAAATGGCAGACCAATTGAACCAATACTTCGGTTCTGTCTTCACAAAGGAAGATACAAATAACCTTCCAAATGTACTGGGGGACAGTGGGTCGAGTGAGAAGGAGGAACTGAAGGATATCCTTATTAGGCGGGAAATTGTGTTAGGGAAATTGATGGGATTGAAGGCCGATAAATCCCCATGGCCTGATAGCCTGATAGTCTGCATCCCAGAGTACTTAAGGAAGTGGCCCTAGAAATAGTGGATGCATTGGTGATCATTTTCCAACAGTCTATCGACTCTGGATCAGTTCCTATGGACTGGAGGGTAGCTAATGTAACACCACTTTTTTAAAAAGGAGGGAGAGAGAAAATGGGTAATTATAGACTGGTTAGCCTGACATCAGTAGTGGGCAAAACGTTGGAATTAATCATTAAGGATGAGATAGCAGCACATTTGGAAAGCAGCGACAGGATCGGACCAAGTCAGCATGGATTTATGAAAGGGAAATCATGCTTGACGAATCTTCTGGAATTTTTTGAGGATGTAACTAGCAGAGTGGACAAGGGAGAACCAGTGGATGTGGTGTATTTGGACTTTCAAAAGGCTTTTGACAAGGTCCCGCACAAGAGATTGGTGTGCAAAATCAAAGCACATGGTATTGGGGGAATGTACTGGCGTGGATAGAGAACTGGTTGTCAGACAGGAAGCAGAGAGTTGGGATAAACGGGTCCTTTTCAGAATGGCAGGCAGTGACTAGTGGAGTGCCGCAGGGCTCGGTGCTGGGACCCCAGCTCTTTATAATATACATTAATGAGTTAGATGAAGGAATAGAGTGTAATATCTCCAAGTTTGCGGATGACACTAAACTGGGTGGCAGTGTGAGCTGTGAGGAGGATACTAAGAGGCTGCAGGGTGACTTGGACAGGTTAGGTGAGTGGGCAAATGCATGGCAGATGCAGTATAACGTGGATAAATGTGAGGTTATCCATTTTGGGGGCAAAAACACGAAGGCAGAATATTATCTGAATGGCAGCAGATTAGGAAAAGGGGAGGTGCAACGAGACCTGGGTGACATGGTTCATCAGTCACTGAAAGTGGGCTCGCAGGTACAGCAGGTGGTAAAGAAGGCAAATGGTATATTGGCCTTCATAGCTAGGGGATTTGAGTATAGGAGCAGGGAGGTCTTAAAGCAGTTGTACAGGGTCTTATTGAGGTCTCATCTGGAGTATTGTGTTCAGTTTTGGTCTCCTAGTCTGAGGAAGGACGTTCTTGCTATTGAGGGAGTGCAGTGAAGGTTCACCAGACTGATTCCAGGGATGGCTGGGCTGTCATATGAGGAGAGACTGGATCAACTGGGCCTGTATTCACTGGAGTTTAGAAGGATGAGAGGGGATCTCATAGAAACATATAAGATTCTGACGGGACTGGACAAGTTAGATGCGGGAAGAATGTTCCCGATGTTGGGGAAGTCCAAAACCAGGGGACGTAGTCTTAGGATAAGGAGTAGGCCATTTAGGACTGAGATGAGGAGAAACTTCTTCACTCAGAGAGTTGTTAACCTATGGAATTCCCTGCCGCAGAGAGTTGTTGATGCCAGTTCGTTGGATATATTCAAGAGCGAGTTTGATATGGCCCTTATGGTTAAAGGGATCAAGGGGTATGGAGAGAAGGCGGGAAAGGGGTACTGAAGGAATGATCAGCCATGATCTTATTGAATGGCGGTGCAGGCTCGAAGGGCCGAATGGCCTACTCCTGCACCTATTTTCTATGTTTCTATATTTCTATGTTAATGCACTTAAGTTTCTTCGACGTCTCAACCAGCTCCTGTGTCATGTAGGCCGACATCAATTCCAGTTTGGTGAACGACTTCCCCGAGGCTAGCATTGCAAACAAGTCATCAGCCTTCTGTAACAGGTACTGATCCTGTTTCGAAACCCTGTTTATCATAGCCTTGTAGTCTCCACAGATTCTTACTGTGCCATCACTTTTCAGCACAGAAACAATTTGGCTGGCCCATTCATTAAATTCAACGAGTGATATGATCCCTTCACACTGAAGTCTGTCCAGTTCGATTTCGACCTTCTCCTTCATCATATACAGAACTGCCTGAGCTTTATGATGGATGGGTCTTGCATCCGAGTCCACGTGGATCTGCACTTTGGCTCCCATGAAGTTGCCGATGCCTGGTTCGAACAGCGAGGGGAACTTGCTCAGTACTTGGGCACATGTATCTTCCTCCGACGACAACGCCTTGATGTCGTCCCAGTCGCATCTGATTTTTTTCAAGCCAGTTCCTGCCGAACAGCGTTGAGCCATTGCCTGGGACAATCCATAGCGGTAACTCGTGAACCACACCGTCATACGACACTTTAATTGTGGCACTGCCAATCACCGTTATGAGTTCTTTGGTGTACGTGTGCAACTTGGCATTGACTGGACTCAGCCTGGGCCTCACAGCCTTAGTATCCCACAGCTTGTCGAATTCCCTCTGGCTCATTATCGATTGACTCGCTCCCATGTCCAGTTCTATCGATACCGGCACCCCATTAAATTTCACGTTGATCATTATCGGTTTGCTCTTAGTTAGGAACGAGTACAGTCCATACACTTCCTCCTCTGGTATCTTGGATTGCGTATCCGGATCCGCGCTAGTCTGACCATCATCTTCCACATGGTGTGTCATAGCACACTTGTTCATCTGCAGACACTTACGCTGGAGAGGCCCCACTCTCAGACAGCCTGTGCAACTATATTGCTTAAATCAGCACTGCTGGTGCCGGTGATTTCCCCCACAACGCCAACACAGAGAAATCGGATGCATTCCCGCTGGCGGACTTTGGGCAGCCACAGGTTTCACGTACACAGTCGGGTAGACGCTGCCATGTGCCGCTCTGCCAAACGCCAAATCAATCGCATTTACAGTACTTGCCGAGTTTTGACTTTTCACTGATATCTGCTTTAGACTTCTATCCATCGTCATGCATGACTGAGCGATCGTGATAGCCCTGTTCAAGTCCAACGTCTCCACCGCCAGTAGTTTACGCAGGATCACCTCGTGGTTGATGCCGATTACAAAGAAGTCCTGCAGCATGTCTACCAACACAGCCGCGAACTTACACGGTCCCGCTCGATGTCTCAGCTCGGCAATGAATTCCGCCGCATTCTGGCCCTCTAAGCGAACGTGTGTATAAAATCTGTATCTCGAGATGGTGATGCCTTCTGTAAAGTCCTTACTCAATGGCACAAAACCACATGAGGCACATTCTATGGACAAGGTCACTGTATGACCAGAACCTTTATTCACAGGACCAAGAAGTGCTGACCCTGTGTGGGACCTCCCTTTATATACCTGGATGACCAGGTAAGAAGTGTCTCCCACAAGTTCACCCCCTGTGGTTAAGGTGTGCATTGCTTAAGTATATACAGTATTGCAGTGGTGTTACATAGAGGTTACATACATGACATCACCTCCCCCCAAAGTCTTATTGGGATCATAGGTTAAGTCTTTCAGGTGGTCTACGCTCCCTCGTGGAGCGCCGCAGTTGGGGCTCTGGTTATTGAGCCTTGGCGTGAGTGTCTGTCACCTGTGGTGATTCCGACCTGTCCAGGCTGACCGCCGGGACTGTGCATGCTGCTGAATGTTCATGTTGCTCGTTCACTGGCGGTGATGTGAGCACCATCTCATGCTCTTCCTCGGGTTCCTCAGTGTCTATGCTGAACCTTTTTTTTACTTGGTCCAGAGGCTTATGGCATATCTGCCCATTGTTAAGTTTAACCACGATGACCCTGTTCCCCTCTTTGTCTATTACAATACCCTCAAGCCACTTGGGCCCCACGGCTTGATTGAGGACGAATACGGGGTCATTTATTTCTATGCATCTCGACCTTGAATTTCGGTCATGGTACTCGTTTTGGGACTGGAGCTTGCCCTCAACTATGTCGGTCAGGACTGGGTGAATGAGGGACAACCGAGTTTTGAGTGTTCGTTTCATAAGTAGCTCAGCGGACGGGACCCCCGTGAGCGAGTGCGGTCAGGACCTATAGGCCAGCAGGAGGCGCGATAGGCGGCATTGAAGGGAGGGTCCTTGAATCCTGAGCATGCCTTGTTTAATAATTTGGACCGCACATTCCACCTGGCCATTGGAGGCTGGCTTGAACGGTGCTGTCCTGACATGGTTGATGCCATTGCCGGACATGAACTCCCGGAATTCGTACTCGTGAAACATGGGCCATTATCGCTAACAAGGATGTCCGGCAAGCCGTGGGTTGCGAAGACCGCACGTAGAGTCTCCACAGTGCTGGATGTCGTGCACGAATTCAAAATGATGCACTCAATCCATTTCGAGTACACATCTACCACAACGAGAAACATTTTTCCCATGAACGGGCCCGCGTAGTCTACATGAATGCGTGACCATGGCCTGGTGGGCCAGGTCCACGGGCTGACCAGGGCCTCCCTGGGGGCATTACCCAGTTGGGCACACGTTGTGCACCTGTGAACACAGTGTTCCAGGTCTGAATCAATTCCCGGCCACCAAACATGTGACTGGGCAATGGCCTTCATCAGAATGATGCCTGGATGTTCACTGTGGAGTTCCCTGTTGAATGCCTCCCTGCCCCTCTGGGGCATGACTACCCGGCTGCCCCACTGTAGGCAGTCAGCTTGGATGGAGAGCTCATCCATCCGCCTGTGAAATGGTCTGACCTCCTAAGGGCACGCTCCATGTGCGGGCGCCCAATCCCCAGTCAGGACACATTTCTTAATCACAGATAGGAGGGGCTCTCTGTTGGTCCTGATTTTGATCTGGCGGGCTGTGATGGGGGAGCCTGCGCTGTCAAAGGCATCAACGGCCATGACCACCTCAGCGCTTTGCTCCGCTGCCCCCTCAGTGGTGGCCAGTGGAAGCGTACTGAGCGCGTCAGCGCAATTTTCTGTGCCAGGCCGGTGCCGGATGGAGTAGTCATAAGCAGCCAGCGTGAGAGCCTATCGCTGTATGCGGGCTGATGCGTTGGCATTGACAGCCTTGCTCTCTGACAACAGGGATGTTAACGGTTTGTGGTCCGTTTCTAATTCGAACCTCCTGCCAAAAAGGTACTGATGCATTTTTTTTTACACCATAGACACACGCGAGTGCCTCCTTCTCAACCATCCCATATCCCCGTTCTGCTTGAGTGAGCGACCTGGAAACATAAGCCACAGGTTGTAGTTGGCCCTCAGCATTACTCTGCTGCAACACGCACCCAACCCCATAGGACGATGCATCACATGTCAGAACCAATTTCTTACAGGGGTTGTACAGGGTCAATAACTTATTTGAACAAAATAGGTTCCGCGCCCGATTGAAAGCCGGTTCTTGACAGTCCCCCCAAAACCAATCACAACCCTTACGCAGGAGCACGTGAAGCGGCTCCAACAACGTGCTTAAGTTCGGCAGAAAGTTCCCGAAATAGTTCAAGAGTCCCAGAAATGAACGCAACCCCGATGTGTTGCCGGGCCTGGGCGCTCGTCGAATCGCCTCTGTTTTGGATTCGGTGGGCCGAATCATCTGCAGCAACCCTTCTGCCCAGGAACTCAACCTCAGGAGCCAAAAACACACATTTAGACTTCTTGAGTCGCAGGCCTACCCGGTCCAGTCGGCGTAGCACCTCCTCCCAGGTTGTGGAGATGTTCCTCGGTGTCACGACCCATGATAACGATGTCGTCCTGAAATACGATTGTCCCAGGAATGGATTTAAGCAGGCTTTCCCTGTTTCTTTGAAAAATCGTGGCCGCTAATCTAATGCCAAACGGGCACCTGTTGTAAATGAACAGTACTTTGTGCGTAGTGATGGTGGTCAGTAGTTTAGATTCTTGGGTTATGTAGGCTGAAGTGAGATCCAACTTGGTAAACAGCTTGCCACCTGCCAGTGTGGCGAAAAGATCCTCCGCTCTCGGGAGCGGGTATTGGTCTTGTAGGGACACCCGATTGATGGTGGCCTTGTAGTCGCCATAGATCCTGACAGAAACATCCGCTTTTAGGACGGGAACGATGGGGCTTGCCCAGTCGCTGAATTCAATGGGCGAGATGATGCCCTCTCTCAGCAAATGGTCCAATCCGCTCTCAACTTTCTCCCGCATCACATACGGCACCGCTCTGGCTTTGTGGTGCACTGGTCTGGCATCCGGCGTGATGCGTATCGCTACTTTGGTACCTTTGAACGTCCCGGTGCCAGGTTGGAATAGTGACTCAAATTGTTGTAGGACTTGTGAGCACGAACTTCGCTCCACAGATGACATTGCGTGCACATCCCCCCATTTCCAGTTCATCTCAGCTAACCAGCTCCTTCCCAACAGTGCGGGACCATTGCCCGGGACAATCCAGAGCAGCAGCCAGTTCACTGATCCATTGTGTGTGATCGCCAACATTGCACTGCCTAGTACTGGAATGATTTCTTTGGTATACGTCCGTATACCAAAGAAATCTAGCGTTCTAGTTTGGGTCTACTGGCTTTGAATAGCCATAGCTTTTCGAATTGTTGAATGCTCATGATTGACTGGCTGGCCCCCGTGTCCAGCTCCGTGCGTACAGGGATGCCGTTTAATAAAACCTTCATCATCATTGGTGGCGTTTTGGTATATGAGCTGTGAATGTTTGCCACATGAACCCGCTGAACTTCAGCGTCCATTGATTTGCCCCAAGAGTCATCCTGCATCACAGACGCCCCCTTCTGGTCCATCCGCCTCAGAAATTAGCCTGGTTACAGGCTTCCTGCACATTCGAGCTAAATGGCCACTGAGGTTGCAATTTCTGCAGACAAATTGTTGAAACCTGCAAGTCCTGGCAGAGTGTTTGCCCCCACACCTCCAGCATGAGCTGAGATTCCCATTGTTGTGAGCAAAGGAGCTATGACCCGGCATTCCTCACTGATTGTCCCTTTGACTGCCCTTGAGTACCCTGTTAGTGGATGTCAATGGCCCCATCCCGGACCGCATTGTCCACTGTGATGGCGTAAATGTCCATTCAGCCTGCCATTGTCTCTGTTGAAAACCTGCTCTGGGGTCTATTGCTGCCTGTGGTGTGCCGAACTGCCCCTGCCTGCCTGCAGGGCTCTGAGTCGCGTTTATGATATTGATTCCCTGATCCCCCACCGCGTTGGAGGCAGAATTACGCATGTATATTATTTTGGTTTCCTCCTCCCCCGCCATGAAAGTCTGAGCCATCAACGCCGCCGCTTCCAAAGTCAAGTCCTTGGTCTCAATTAACTTTCGGAAAATCCCCGCATGACCGATGCCCTCAATAAAGAAATCCCTTAACATCTTCCCCCTGCAGGCGTCTGTGAACTTACAGAGGCTGGCCAACCGCCGAAGGTCCGCAACGAAGTCCGGTATGCTCTGTCCTTCACGACGTCAGTGGGTATAGAATCTGTGTCGAGCCATGTGTATGCTGCTCGCCGGTTTGAGGTGCTCACCAATTAGTTTGCTGAGCTCTTCAAAGGTTTTGTCCGCCGGCTTTTCGGGTGCTAGTAGCTCCTTCATGAGCGCGTAAGTCTTAGGTCCGCAGCTGGTCAGCAGATGGGCTCTTCGCTTGTCGGCCGCTGCATCTCCCAGCCATTCTTTCATGACAAAGCTTTGCTGGAGCCTCTCAATGAAATCGTCCCAGTTCTCACCAACATGTACCTTCCTCTGTGCTACTGGTAGCTGTTCTCGTGGGTCGTTGATTCTCGTTTTTCGTCGCCAATGTAAAGTCCTTACTCAATGGCATAAAACCCACACGAGGCACATTCTATGGACGAGGTCAATCTATGACCTGAACCTTTATTCACAGGACCAAGAAGTGCTGACCCTGCGTGGGACCTCCCTTTATATACCTGGATGACCAGGTAAGGAGTGTCTCCCACAAGTTCATCCCCTGTGGAGAAGGTGTGCATTGCTTAAGTATATACAGTATTGCCGTGGTGTTACATAGAGGTTGCATACATGACACCTTCGTCTGGCTTAAGGTGGTCCTGTACCAGTGTACACAATTCTTCATACGTCTTGCGTTGCGGAATTGGAGCAGAGGGTGGATTCACTCTGGAGCATCCACGATGCTGAGAATGATGTGAGTATCACGTGTAGTGAGTTGGTCTTACCGCAGGAGAAGGGTTCACAGCCAGATAGGGAATGGAAGACCAGCAGGAAGAGCAGTGCAAGAAAGATAGTGCAGGGGTTCCCTGTGGTCATCCCCCTGCAAAACAGATTCACTGCTTTGAGTACTGTTGGGGGGGGATGACTCATCAGGAGAGGGCAGCAGCAGCCAAGTTCATGGCACCGTGGCTGGCTCTGTTGCACAGGAGGGCAGGAAAAAGAGTGCGAGAGCGATAGTGATAGGGGATTCGATGGTGAGGGAAATAGATAGGCGTTTCTGCGGCCACAACCGAGACTCCAGGATGGTATGTTGCCTCCCTGGTGCAAGGGTCAAGGATGTCTCGGAGCGGGTGCAGGACATTCTGAAATGGGAGGGAGAACAGCCAGTTGTCGTGGTGCACATTGGTACCAACGACATAGGTAAAAAAAGGTCCTACGAAAAGAATTTAAGGAGCTAGGAGCTAAATTAAAAAGTAGGACTTCAAAAGTAGTAATCTCGGGATTGCTACCAGTGCCACGTGCTAGTCAGAGTAGGAATCGCAGGATAGCGCAGATGAATACGTGGCTTGAGCAGTGGTGCAGCAGGGAGGGATTCAAATTCCTGGGGCATTGGAACCGGTTCTGGGGGAGGTGGAACCAGTACAAATCGGACGGTCTGCACCTGGGCAGGACCGGAACCAATGTCCTAGGGGGAGTGTTTGCTAGTGCTGTTTGGGAGGAGTTAAACTAATATTGCAGGGGGATGGGAACCTATGCAGGGAGACAGAGGGAGACAAAAATGAGGCAAAAGCAAAAGACAGAAAGGAGATGAGGAAAAGTGGAGGGCAGAGAAACCCAAGGCAAAGAACAAAAAGGGCCACTGTACAGCAAAATTCTAAAAGGACAAAGGGTGTTAAAAAAGCAAGCCTGAAGGCTTTGTGTCTTAATGCAAGGAGTATCCGCAATAAGGTGGATGAATTAACTGTGCAAATAGATGTTAACAAATATGATGTGATTGGGATTACGGAGACGTGGCTCCAGGATGATCAGGGCTGGGAACTCAACATCCAGGGGTATTCAACATTCAGGAAGGATAGAATAAAAGGAAAAGGAGGTGGGGTAGCATTGCTGGTTAAAGAGGAGATTAATGCAATAGTTAGGAAAGACATTAGCTTGGATGATGTGGAATCTATATGGGTAGAGCTGCAGAACACTAAAGGGCAAAAAACGTTAGTGGGAGTTGTGTACAGACCTCCAAACAGTAGTAGTGATGTTGGGGAGGGCAGCAAACAGGAAATTAGGAGTGCATGCAATAAAGATGCAGCAGTTATAATGGGTGACTTTAATATGCACATAGATTGGGCTAGCCAAACTGGAAGCAATACGGTAGAGGAGGATTTCCTGGAGTGCATAAGGGATGGTTTTCTAGACCAATATGTCGAGGAACCAACTAGGGGGGAGGCCATCTTAGACTGGGTGTTGTGTAATGAGAGAGGATTAATTAACAATCTCATTGTGCGAGGCCCCTTGGGGAAGAGTGACCATAATATGGTGGAATTCTGCATTAGGATGGAGAATGAAACAGTTAATTCAGAGACCATGGTCCAGAACTTAAAGAAGGGTAACTTTGAAGGTATGAGGCGTGAATTGGCTAAGATAGATTGGCGAATGATACTTAAGGGGTTGACTGTGGATGGGCAATGGCAGACATTTAGAGACCGCATGGATGAATTACAACAATTGTACATTCCTGTCTGGCGTAAAAATAAAAAAGGGAAGGTGGCTCAACCGTGGCTATCTAGGGAAATCAGGGATAGTATTAAAGCCAAGGAAATGGCATACAAATTGGTCAGAAATAGCAGCGAACCTGGGGACTGGGAGAAATTTAGAACTCAGCAGAGGAGGACAAAGGGTTTGATTAGGGCAGGGAAAATGGAGTACGAGAAGAAGCTTGCAGGGAACATTAAGGCGGATTGCAAAAGTTTCTATAGGTATGTAAAGAGAAAAAGGTTAGTAAAGACAAACGTAGGTCCCCTGCAGTCAGAATCAGGGGAAGTCATAACGGGGAACAAAGAAATGGCAGACCAATTGAACAAGTACTTTGGTTCAGTATTCACTAAGGAGGACACAAACAATTTTCCGGATATAAAAGGGGTCAGAGGGTCTAGTAAGGAGGAGGAACTGAGGGAAATCTTTATTAGTCGGGAAATTGTGTTGGGGAAATTTATGGGATTGAAGGCCGATAAATCCCCAGGGCCTGATGGACTGCATCCCAGAGTACTTAAGGAGGTGGCCTTGGAAATAGCGGATGCATTGACAGTCATTTTCCAACATTCCATTGACTCTGGATCAGTTCCTATCGAGTGGAGGGTAGCCAATGTAACCCCACTTTTTAAAAAAAGGAGGGAGAGAGAAAGCAGGGAATTATAGACCGGTCAGCCTGACCTCAGTAGTGGGTAAAATGATGGAATCAATTATTCAGGATGTCATAGCAGCGCATTTGGAAAATGGTGACATGATAGGTCCAAGTCAGCATGGATTTGTGAAAGGGAGATCATGCTTGACAAATCTTCTGGAATTTTTTGAGGATGTTTCCAGTAAAGTGGACAAAGGAGAACCAGTTGATGTGGTATATTTGGACTTTCAGAAGGCTTTCGACAAGGTCCCACACAGGAGATTAATGTGCAAAGTTAAAGCACATGGGATTGGGGGTAGTGTGCTGACGTGGATTGAGAACTGGTTGTCAGACAGGAAGCAAAGAGTAGGAGTAAATGGGTACTTTTCAGAATGGCAGGCAGTGACTAGTGGGGTACCGCAAGGTTCTGTGCTGGGGCCCCAGCTGTTTACATTGTACATTAATGATTTAGACGAGGGGATTAAATGTAGTATCTCCAAATTTGCGGATGACACTAAGTTGGGTGGCAGTGTGAGCTGCGAGGAGGATGCTATGAGGCTGCAGAGTGACTTGGATATGTTAGGTGAGTGGGCAAATGCATGGCAGATGAAGTATAATGTGGATAAATGTGAGGTTATCCACTTTGGTGGTAAAAACAGAGAGACAGACTATTATCTGAATGGTGACAGATTAGGAAAAGGGAAGGTGCAACGAGACCTGGGTGTCATGGTACATCAGTCATTGAAGGTTGGCATGCAGGTACAGCAGGCGGTTAAGAAAGCAAATGGCATGTTGGCCTTCATAGCGAGGGGATTTGAGTACAGGGGCAGGGAGGTGTTGCTACAGTTGTACAGGGCCTTGGTGAGGCCACACCTGGAGTATTATGTACAGTTTTGGTCTCCTAACTTGAGGAAGGACATTCTTGCTATTGAGGGAGTGCAGCGAAGATTCACCAGACTGATTCCCGGGATGGTGGGACTGACCTATCAAGAAAGACTGGATCAACTGGGCTTGTATTCACTGGAGTTCAGAAGAATGAGAGGGGACCTCATAGAAACGTTTAAAATTCTGATGGGTTTGGACAGGTTGGATGCAGGAAGAATGTTCCCAATGTTGGGGAAGTCCAGAACCAGGGGTCACAGTCTAAGGATAAGGGGTAAGCCATTTTGGACCGAGATGAGGAGAAACTTCTTCACCCAGAGAGTGGTGAACCTGCGGAATTCTCTACCACAGAAAGTAGTTGAGGCCAATTCACTAAATATATTCAAAAGGGAGTTAGATGAAGTCCTTACTACTCGGGGGATCAAGGGGTATGGCATGAAAGCAGGAAGGGGGTACTGAAGTTTCATGTTCAGCCATGAACTCATTGAATGGCGGTGCAGGCTAGAAGGGCTGAATGGCCTGCTCCTGCACCTATTTTCTATGTTTCTATGTTTCTATGTCTTCTCTGTTGGGCTCACAGGCAGGAGTAGATTCTTTATCAGACCATAAATTTTTGGACCGCAAACCATGAGGAACACCACACAGCGCCGATCTGCGTCGCCGTCCTCCTCCATTTTGTTGGCCATGAAAAACTGGCTCAAATGGCTAAAAGTCTGCCCAATCTTCTCCTTCCACAAATCGTTCCAACAATCCAATTGTGCTCATTTTTGCATGCAAAGGTTCTTGTTGCCTCACCGCCAAATGTTGTGTATGCAATAACTGTTAGACTGAGTACTGTTTAACTCCAAGAGGTATAACCTTGGCTCTGCTTTATTTAGGCCCAAACTAACTAATATCCAAAATGGCTGGCCTTTTATACTTGAGTTGCACACACATGTGTGCAACCCAATGACATCCAACAGTGACGCTATCTAGTGGCTAATGATCCCAAAAGTACATACATGACAATTTCGGATTAGTATTATTATAACTGTTATTCTCCCATTTCACGTACGCAAGTTCTTTTGTACTTATATATGTGCTAATCAAGTGGCAACTTGAACACTGCAGCTATATACTACTGCAAGTGACAATTGTAATGTAATTCAGTACTCAGATTCTGATCTGGCTTTTGAAGGCACTGAAGCTCGGAGGTATGAAACCACCTCAAGCAGATCGTCTCACAGCTTGGGCTTCGCACTGTGTAGAATAACTGCAGTCCTGTGGAAAGTCACATTTTAAGTGTCCATGTGACTCCTTGGACTACACTGGACTTCATAAACTTAATATGAAATCTTTTAAATGTTATGAGAGAAGCTATATTTCCATGTTACTATAGACTCTATTTTCATATTGCTTATTAACCCCCTAGGCAGCAGAGCTCTTGCATAGAGCCATGCTTTTGCTGAAGTGCACTACATAGCACAACCAGCAGTATAATTTGGGTCTGGCAACTGAGTATCACACTCTACAGACACTGGCTTGATCCCAATATCTGTGTGACAACCGCACTCTCAATGTTGCTGATTGCATTTAGAGATTCACTTTAGTTCACTTAAGGGCACATTCTGTGATCCGTCATTCCCAGCAGGAAACTCCACTTGCCAGGAGTGCATCATGGGTAATCCCAGAACTGCAGCCTGCGGTTTTCCACCTGTTAAAACTAATGGATGGAAAATCACAGGTTGCAGGCTCATGATTTCTCACAATGCACTCCTTGTGAGTGCAGCTCCCCGCTGGTGTGGGGTTTGGCCCGAGAGAACAAGCATAGAGTGGGCCAGATTTGGGTGCAGCAGTGCATCTCATAGTGTCTGCTATTAGTGAGACTTGTGCTTGCACATTTAATTGCAATGATATTTTGCGCCGCAAGTCGCTGGATGTAAGAGATGGAAATGGCGCGCAGCCCTCTGCAGGGCATCTGAACGGCATTTGAATTTGAATATGAAAAAGTCTGACCATACGGCACTAGAAATAGTGAAGACACATCCATCAATTCAATCAGGAGTGCTACAGAGAGGTGAGTGAATCTTTTTACTGTAGAAAGTTACTTTAATTAAAAATAAAACTTTTTAATATAAAGGCAGTGCAAAGTAATGAACAGTTTTTAAAAAGTAGTGCATTGTGTTTATTATTGATATTTATATTTATATTTCTCTTACGATTGTTTCTATTATAGTTGTTATTGTTATGGCTGCCCTTAAATAAGTTAGTCAGAAGTCATTTGGAACTGTTTGAAAGATTTTAATAATATTCACTATGTTAGCATTACAACTGTCTCCAAAGTAGAAAATGACTAATTACCTCAATATTTATTTAAAGTTTTGCACTTGCTTGATCTGCTACTGTCACCGGGAGATCGATTTAATGACAAGTTCGATATCCTTTGAGATGACGTCAGTTATGATCTAAGATCACATAACAGGGTGGTCCGCGTGAAGACTGCCATCATCCACCATTGCACTAACTATCTCAATTGTTGTTTATAGTGCTGCAATAAAAGTTCACTGTTTGACTTTCAATCTTGCCTGTTCTTTTTTGTGCTTTCCTGGGGGGTGGCGGGACTGGGAGGTATGTTGCCACTTTCATCATTGTCCACCACCTGCTCCCTTGCTGACCTGCCCACTGCAGTCATGGTTTCCTCGGGGGTGACCATTAACAATGGCCCCAGCGACATCCGGGCTGGGATCCTCCATGTCGTCCATTTCCACTGGCCTGGTTAAGGGTCAGAAGTTGTGCAATGTGCAGCATCCCACCACAATGCTCACCATTTTGCAAGGCAAGTACTGCAAAGTAACCCCCCCCCCAATCTGTCCAGACACCAGAAGCATGATTTCAGTACCCCTATTGTCCACTCCACTACTTGGCTTGTGCATACGTGTGCAGAGGTATACATTTCCTGTGCTGCACTATTGGTCCTGCGGTAGGGTGTCATCAGTCACAGCTTTAGCAGGTAGGCCTTGTCACCTAAGATCCGTCCAGATCTTTGCTGTGCTCCAGTGAAGCAATCATGTAAGTTTGAGTGCCGAAGAACGAAGGCATCATGAGCACTTCCCAGGTGATTTGCATTGGCATTCATGATCCACAGTTGGGCATTGCAAAGGATCATCACATTTAACAGGAACGGTAAGTAGCATAGTGGTTAAATTGCAAAACTAGTAATCCACAGGCCTGGACTAACAATTCGGAGATGTGAGTTCAAATCCCACCATGGCAGCTGGGGATTTCAATCCAATTAACTAAATAATTCTGGAATAAGAAGCTAGTATTAGTCAGAGAAACATAGAAAATAGGTGCAGAAGTAGGCCATTCGGCCCTTCTAGCCTGCACCACCATTCAATGAGTTCATGGCTGAACATGCAACTTCAGTACCCCATTCCTGCTTTCTCGCCGTACCCCTAGTAGTAAGGACTTCATCTAACTCCTTTTTGAATATATTTAGAGAATTGGCCTCAACAATTTTCTGTGGTAGAGAATTCCACAGGTTCACCACTCTCTGGGTGAAGAAGTTTCTCCTCATCTCGGTCCTAAATGGCTTACCCCTTATCCTTAGACTGTGACCCCTGGTTCTGGACTTCCCCAACATTGGGAACATTCTTCCTGCATCTAACCTGTCTGAACCCATCAGAATTTTAAATGTTTCTATGAGGTCCCCTCTCATTCTTCTGAACTCCAGTGAATACAAGCCCAGTTGATCCAGTCTTTCTTGATAGGTCAGTCCCGCCATCCCGGGAATCAGTCTGGTGAACCTTCGCTGCACTCCCTCAATAGCAAGAATGTCCTTCCCCAAGTTAGGAGACCAAAACTGTACACAATACTCAAGGTGTGGCCTCACCAAGGCCCTGTACAACTGTAGCAACACCTCCCTGCCCCTGTACTCAAATCCCCTCACTATGAAGGCCAACATGCCATTTGCTTTCTTAACCGCCTGCTGTACCTGCATGCCAACCTTCAATGACTGATGTACCATGACACCCAGGTCTCATTGCACCTCCCCTTTTCCTAATCTGTCACCATTCAGATAATAGTCTGTCTCTCTGTTTTTACCACCAAAGTGGATAACCTCACATTTATCCACATTATACTTCATCTGCCATGCATTTGCCCACTCACCTAACCTATCCAAGTCACTCTGCAGCCTCATAGCATCCTCCTCGCAGCTCACACTGCCACCTAACTTAGTGTCATCCGCAAATTTGGAGATACTACATTTAATCCCCTCGTCTAAATCATTAATGTACAGTGTAAACAGCTGGGACCCCAGCACAGAACCTTGCGGTACCCCACTAGTCACTGCCTGCCATTCTGAAAAGTACCCATTTACTCCTACTCTTTGCTTCCTGTCTGACAACCAGTTCTCAATCCATGTCAGCACACTACCCCCAATCCCACGTGCTTTAACTTTGCACATTAATCTCTTGTGTGGGACCTTGTCGAAAGCCTTCTGAAAGTCCAAATATACCACATCAACTGGTTCTCCCTTGTCCACTCTACTGGAAACATCCTCAAAAAATTCCAGAAGATTTGTCAAGCATGATTTCCCTTTCACAAATCCATGCTGACTTGGACCTATCATGTCACCTCTTTCCAAATGCGCTGCTATGACATCCTTAATAATTGATTCCATCATTTTACCCACTACCGATGTCAGGCTGACCGGTCTATAATTCCCTGTTTTCTCTCTCCCTCCTTTTTTAAAAAGTGGGGTTACATTGGCTACCCTCCACTCGATAGGAACTGATCCAGAGTCAATAGAATGTTGGAAAATGACTGTCAATGCATCCGCTATTTCCAAGGCCACCTCCTTAAGTACTCTGGAATGCAGTCCATCAGGCCCTGGGGATTTATCGGCCTTCAATCCCATCAATTTCCCCAACACAATTTCCCGACTAATAAGGATTTCCCTCAGTTCCTCCTCCTTACTAGACCCTCTGACTCCTTTTATATCCGGAAGGTTGTTTGTGTCCTCCTTAGTGAATACCGAACCAAAGTACTTGTTCAATTGGTCTGCCATTTCTTTGTTCCCTGTTATGACTTCCCCTGATTCTGACTGCAGGGGACCTACATTTGTCTTTACTAACCTTTTTCTCTTTACATATCTATAGAAACCTTTGCCATCCGTCTTAATGTTCCCTGCAAGCTTCTTCTCGTACTCCACTTTCCCTGCCCTAATCAAACCCTTTGTCCTCCTCTGCAGAGTTCTAAATTTCTCCCAGTCCCCGGGTTCGCTGCTATTTCTGGCCAATTTGTATGCCACTTCCTTGGCTTTAATACTATCCCTGATTTCCCTTGATAGCCACGGTTGAGCCACCTTCCCTTTTTTATTTTTACGCCAGACAGGAATGTACAATTGTTGTAGTTCATCCATGCGGTCTCTAAATGTCTGCCATTGCCCATCCACAGTCAACCCCTTAAGTATCATTCACCAATCTATCCTCGCCAATTCACGCCTCATACCTTCAAAGTTACCCTTCTTTAAGTTCTGGACCATGGTCTCTGAATTAACTGTTTCATTCTCCATCCTAATGCAGAATTCCACCATATTATGGTCACTCTTCCCCAAGGGGCCTCGCACAACGAGATTGCTAATTAATCCTCTCTCATTACACAACACCCAGTCTAAGATGGCCTCCCCCCTAGTTGGTTCCTCGACATATTGGTCTAGAAAACCATCCCTTATGGTGACCATGAAACGACTGGATTATCATAAAAACCCATCTGGTCACTAATGTCATTTAGGGAAGGAAATATGCTGTCCTTGTCTAGCCTATATGTGACTCCAGACCCACAGCAATGTGGTTGACTCTTAACTACCCTCTGAAACAGCCCAGCATTCCACTCAGTTGTAACAAACCACAACAGAAAACAGTAAGAATAATAAAACCGGATGGAGCACCCAGCATCGACCATGGCACCGGCTTCGGACATGACGACACATCCAGCCTAGTCGACCCTGCAAGGTCCTCCTCACTAACATCTGGGCACTTGTGCCAAAATTGGGAGAGCTGCCCCACAGACTAGTCAAGCAACAGTCTGACATAGTCATACTCACAGAATCATACCTTTCAGCCAATGTCTCAGACTCCTCCATCACCATCCCTGGGTATGTCCTGTCCCACCAGCAGGACAGGCCCACCCGAGGTGGCAGCACAGTGGTATACAGTCAGGAGGGAGTGGCCCTGAAAGTCCCCAACATTGACTCCAGACCCCATGAAGTCTCATGGCTTCAGGTCAAGCATGGGTAAGGAAACCTCTTGCTGATTACCACCTACTGCCCTCAGCTGATGAATTAGTACTCCTTCATGTTGAACACCAGTTGGAAGAAGCATTGAGGGTAGCAAGGTCACAGAATGTATTCTGGGTGGGGAACATAGAACACATCAAGCAGCTCAAAACTGGGCATCCATAAGACACTATGAGCCATCAGCAGCAACAGAATTATATTCCATCACAATCTGTAACCTCATATCTTCATAGCCTGGCATATCCCTCACTATCCACCATTACCATCAAGCCAGGGAACCAACCATGGTTCAATGAGGAGTGTAGATGTAATAACTCAAGAGTTTGGTTACTATAAACTCACTCAGGTGCAACCTAATCCATCTTTATTCCAGCCCAAAAGTGCCAGCGTGACAAAGACACCCAGCTTATATCCAAGTGACCAAGCACACATGGCACATGCGTACAGCCCGATGACCTCTGACCGCGGCGCCCTCTGGTGTCTGGCGACCCCCAAGCATTAATACAAAGCAACATCCCCTTTTAAAATCTTAACAACAATCTTTTTACAAATTAAGACAGTCTGGGGCTTTCCTCTCACAAGTTGATCGTCCCAGTTCAACTTTGGCTCTGGGCAAGCGTTCTGAGTCCGTTGAGACTGAGAGCTGAGTAGCCGATCTGATGGGAGTGGTCATGTCCACATCAGAGACTGAAGGTTCAGAGTCAGTAATGTCAGCAGAGTCCTCTGATGAGTGAACAATGCTTGGTTGGTCACGGACTGCATCTTCCTCACTCAGTTCCAGTTCATCCGTGTGCCGCAGTTTAACCTGGTCAAGGTGTTTCCTGTGTGTTTGCCCATTCTTGAGCATGACAATAAACACTCTATTACCCTCCTTGACTATAACAGTGCCGGCGATCCACTTTAGACCTTGACCATAGTTCAGTACATAAACCGGATTGTTGACCGAGATGTCACATGACACGGCAACATGATCATGACACCATTGCTGACTTTGATGTTTGTTTTCAACACTATCATTCAAATCAGGATGAACAAGAGAAAGCCTGGTCTTGAGATTTCTCTTCATCAGTAGTTCAGCAGGAGGAACCCCAGTAAGCGTATGAGGTCTTGACCTGTAACTGAGCAATATACATGACAACCACCTCTGCAGTGAGCCCTGGGTTACACGTTTCATATTTGCTTGATCATTTGAACAGCACGCTCTGCTTGACCATTAGAAGCAGGCTTCATTGGAGCTGATCTCACATGTCCGATGCCATTGAGTTTCATGAACTCCTGGAACTCAAGACTTGTGAAGCAAGATCCGTTGTCGCTCACAACAATGTCAGGCAAACCATGAGTAGCAAACATGATATGAAGACTCTCAATGGTAGCTGTAGACATGCTGGATGACATAATAACACGCTCTATCCACTTAGAATATGCATCTACTACGACAAAAAACATCTTTCCTAGGAACGGGCGCACAAAATCAATGTGGATCCTCGACCATGATTTGGATGGCCACGACCAAAGACTCAGTGGGGATTCTGCTGGTACTTTACTTAGCTGCATGCAAGTATTGCACTGATGCACACATGATTCCAGATCAGAGTCAATTCCAGGCCACCATACATGAGACCTAGCAATGGACTTCATCTTGACAATACCAGGATGAGTGCTATGAAGTTCACATACAAATTTTTCTCTACCTTTCTTAGGCATGATTACACGATTACCCCACAGTAAACAGTCTGACTGAATGGACATCCCATCCTCGTCGCCAATTGTACTGACTCAAGAGTCTGGTTACCATAAACTCACTCAGGTGCAACCTGATCCATCTTTATTCCAGCCCAAGAGTTCCAACATGACAAAGACACCCAGCTTATATACAGGCGACCAAGCACACATGCCACATACGTACAACTCGATGACCTCTGACCGCGGTGCCCTCTGGTGTCTGGTGACCCCCAAGCATTAATACATAACAATACATAACAGTAGAAGAGCATGCCAGGAGCAGCACCAGGCTTACCTAAAAATGAGGTACCAACTTGGGGAAGCTACAACACAGGACTACACACATGCTAAACAACGGTAGCAGCATGCTATAGACAGGGCTAAGCAATCCCACAATCAACAGATCAGATCAAAACTCTGCAGTAGTGCTACATCCAGTTGTGCATGGTGGTGGACAATTAAACAACAAACGAAGAGGAGGCTTCATGAATATCCCCATCCTCAACAATGGCGGAGCCCAGCACGCAACTGCAAAAGATAAGACTGAAGCGCTTTCAACCATCTTCAACCTCAAATGCCGAGTGGATGATCCATATTAGCCTCTACTGACATCACCACTATCACAGAAGCCAGTCTTCAGCCAATTTGACTCATTCCACATGATATCAAGAAACGGCTGAGCGCACTGGATACAGCAAAGGCTATGGGACCTGACAGCATCCCGGCTGTCGTCTTGAAGACTTGTGCTCCAGAACTAGCCGCGCCTCTAGCCAAGCTGTTCCAGTATAGCTACAACACTAGCATTTACCCAACAATGTGGAAAACAGCCCAGGTATGTCCTGTCCACAAAAAACAGGACAAGTCCAATCCGGCCAATTACCACCCTATCAGTCTACTCTCCATCATCAGCAAAGTGATGGAAGGTGTTGTCGACAGTGCTATCAAGCAGCACTTACTCAGCAATAAACTGCTCACCGATGCTCAGTTTGGGTTCCGCCAGGACCACTCGGCTTCTGACATTACAGCCTTGGTCTAAACATGGACAAAAGTGTTGAATTCTAGAGGTGAGGTGAGAGTGACTGCTCTTGACATCAAGGCAGCATTTGCTCATAAAATTGAATTCAATGGGAATCAGGGGGGAAACTCTCCACTGGCTGGAGTCATACCTAGTACAAAGGAAGATGGTTGTAGTTGTTGGAGGTCAATCATCCCAACCCCAAGATATCATTGCAGGAGTTCCTCAGGGCAATGTCCTAGGTCTAACCAACTTCAACTGTTTCATCAATGACCTTCTCGTCATCATAAGTTCAGAAGTGGGCATGTTCGTTGATGATTACACAGTGTTCAGTTCTGTTCGCAACTCCTCTCTCTCTCTCTCTCTCTTGCCTTCTCTCTCTCTCTCTCTCTCTCGCCTTCTCTCTCTCGCCTTCTCTTTCTCTCTCTCTCTCTCTCTCTCTTTCTCTCACCTTCTCTCTCTCGCCTTCTCTCTTGTCTTCTCTCTTTCGCCTTCTCTCTCTCTCTCTCTCTCTCTCTCTCGTTTTCGCTCTCTCGCCTTCTCTGTCTCTCTCTCTCTCTCTCTCTGACCTTCTCTATCTCTCTCTCTCTCCCTCTCTCGCCTTCTCTCTATCTCTCTCTCTCTCTCTCGCCTTCACTTTCTCTCTCTCTCAGATGCAGTAAGACCAGGACAGCATTCAGGCTTGGGCTAGTAAGTGGAAAGTAACATTTGCATCACGCAAATGCCAGGCAATGACCATCTACAACAAGTGAGAGTCTAACCACCTCCCCTTGATTTTCAACTGCATTACCATTGCCAAATCCCCCACCATCAACATCCTGGGGGTCACCATTGACCAGAAATTTAACTGGACCAGCCACATAAACACTGTGGCAACAAGAGCAGGTCAGAGGCTGGGTATTCGGTGGCAAGTGTCATCCCAAAGCCTTTCCACCATCTAGAAGGCACAAGTCAGGAGTGTGATGGAATACTCTCCACTTGCCTGGATGAGTGCAGCTCCAACAACACTCAAGACCTGGAATATTAGGTCCTTCATTGAAACACCTGTGAACTCATCCTTTTTTGGCGTGGAAGCAAGTCATCCTCGATTCGAGGGACCGCCTTTGATGATGATGATGATGGTGCCTGACTGAAATGACCCGTATGCAAAGAATTTGAGGGCTGTAGTTACCTTCATGGCCACTGACAAGCAGAGTCCACAGCAAGTCCATCTCAGGAAATCGTGGGCCCATAGCCTGTAATTTCCCAAGATGTATATTCCCTGTGAAATCTGCTCCCCACTGGGATTGCAGGATCATAGAATCACCCCGATAGCCAAATAGATAATTCACAGAGAATTAAATTATTTCGAGTGAATTGGAGTTAAGTAATGAAGTAAAGTTATTGTCCAAGATTTATTTTTCTCATATCTTCTTACATCTTACTGCATTGTGACTGAGTTCGCTTAGTGGGTGGGATCTGCTGACCAACTGACATGTACAGTAGTGTCCTTTGCTTCCTTGATGTATTTGTAACTATCAAAGATTGTCCGAGTCAAAGCCAAGGCATAAACAGACCAACCTTCACATTTTTAGCATTATCATCATCATAGGCAGCCCCTCGAAATCGAGGAAGACTTGCTTCCACTCTAAAGGTGAGTTCTCACGTGACTGTACAGTCCAATACGGGAATTACAGTCTGTCACAGGTGGGACAGATAATGGTGGAAGGAAAGGGTGGGTGGGGAGTCTGGTTTGCAGCATGCTCCTTCCGCTGACTGCGCTGGTTTCTGCATGTTCTCGGCGACGAGACTCGAAGTGCTCAGTGCCCTCCCGGATGCTCTTCCTCCATTTAGGGTGGACTTGGGCCAGGGGTTCCCTGGTGCCGGTGGGGATGTTGCTTTGAGGGCGTCCTTGAATGTTTCCTCTGCCCACCTGAGGCTCGCTTGCCATGTAGGAGTTCCGAGTAGAGCGCTTGCTTTGGGAGTCTCGTGTCGGGCATGCAGACAATGTGGCCCGCCCAACGGAGCTGGTCGAGTGTGGTCAGTGCTTCTTTGCTGGGGATATTGGCCTGATCGAGAACACTAACGTTGGTGCGTCTATCCTCCCAGTGGATTTGCAGGATCTTGCGGAGGCAGCGCTTGTGGTACTTCTCCAATGTTTTGAGGTGTCTACTGTATATAGTCCCCATCTCTGAGCCATATAGGAGGGCAGGGATCAGTACAGCCCTGTCGACCATAACCTTGGTGCCAGATTTGAAGTCCTGGTTTTCAAACAATTTCTTCCTCAGGCGACCAAAGGCTGTACTGGCGCACTAGAGACAGTGTTACATAGAAACATAGAAACATAGAAAATAGGTACAGAAGTAGGCCATTCGGCCCTTCGAGCCTGCACTACCATTCAATTAGATCATGGCTGATCATTCACCTCAGCACCCCTTTCTTGCTTTCTCTCCATACCCCTTGATCCCTTTAGCCATAAGGGACATATCTAACTCCCTCTTGAATATATCTAACGAACTGGCATCAACAACTCTCTGCGGTAGAGAATTCCACAGGTTAACAACTCTCTGAGTGAAGACATTTCTCCTCATCTCGGTCCTAAATGGCTTACCCCTTATCCCCTGTGACCCCTGGTGCTGTATTTCCCCAACCTCGGGAACATTCTTCCTGCATCTAACCTGTCCGGTCCCATCAGAATTTTATATGTTTCTATGAGTTCCCCTCTCATTCTTCTAAACTCCAGTGAATACAGGTCATGTCGATCCAGTCTCTCCTCATATGTCAGTCCTGCCATCCGGGGAATCAGTCTGGTGAACCTTCGCTGCACTCCCTCAATAGCAAGAACATCCTTCCTCAGATTAGGAGACCAAAACTGAACACAATATTCCAGGTGAGGCCTCACCAAGGCCCTGTACAACTGCAGTAAGACCTCCCTGCTCCTATACTCAAATCCCCTAGCTATGAAGGCCAACATGCCATTTGCCTTCTTTACCGCCTGCTATACCTGCATGCCAACTTTCAATGATTGATGTACCATGACATCCAGGTCTCGTTGCACCTCCCCTTTTCCTAATCTTCCGCCATTCAGATAATATTCTGCCTTCATGTTTTTGCCACCAAAGTGGATAACCTCACATTTATCCAAATTATACTGCATCTGCCATGCATTTGCCCACTCACCTAACCTGTCCAAGTTACCCTGCAGCCTCTTAGCAACCTCCTCACAGCTCACACTGCCACCCAGCTTAGTCTCATCTGCAAACATTCAATTCCTTCATCTAAATCATTGATGTATATTGTAAATAGCTATGGTCCCAGCACTGAGCCCTGCGGCACCCCACTAGTCACTGCCTGCCATTCTGAAAAGGACCCGTTTATTCCGGCTCACTGCTTCCTGTCTGTCAACCAGTTCTCTATCCACATACCCCCAATACCATATGCTTTAATTTAGCACAACAATCTCTTGTGTGGGACCTTGTCAAAAGCTTTTTGAAAGTCCAAATACACCACATCCACTGGTTCTCCCTTGTCCACTCTACTAGTTACATCCTCAAAAAATTCTCGAAGATTTGTCAAGCATGATTTCCCTTTCATAAATCCATGCTGACTTGGACCGATCCTGTCACTGCTTTCCAAATGCGCTGCTATTTCATCTTTAATAATTGATTCCAATATTTTCCCCACTACTGATGTCAGGCTAACCAGTCTATAATGCCCCGTTTTCTCTCTCCCTCCTTTTTTAAAAAGTGGTGTTACATTAGCTACCCTCCAGTCCATAGGAACTGATCCAGAGTCAATTGACTGTTGGAAAATGATCACCAATGCATCTACTATTTCTAGGGCCGCTTCCTTAAGTACTCTGGGATGCAGACTATCAGGCCCTGAGGAATTATCAGCCTTCAATCCCAACATTTTCCTGACTAATAAGGATTTCCTTCAGTTCTTCCTTCTCGCAAGATCCTCTGTCCCCTAGTATTTCCTTCATGAAGACAGAACCAAAGTATTTGTTCAATTGGTCTGCCATTTCTCTGTTCCCCATTATAAATTCACCTGAATCTGACTGCAAGGGACCTACGTTTGTCTTCACTAATCTCTTTCTCTTCACATATCTATAGAAGCTTTTGCAGTCAGTTTTTATGTTCCCAGCAAGCTTCCTCTCATACTCTCTTTTCCTTCTCCTAATTAAATACTTTGTCCTCTGCTGGATTCTAAATTTCTCCCAATCCTCGGGTTTGCTTCTTTTTCTGGACAATTTATATGCCTCTTCCTTGGATTTAACACTATCCCTAATTTCCCTTGTTAGCCACGGTTGAGCCACCTTCCCCGTTTTATTTTTACTCCGGACAGGTATGTAGAATTGTTGAAATTCATCCATGTGATCTTTAAATGTTTGCCATTGCCTATCCACCGTCAACCCTTTAAGTATCATTCGCCAGTCTATTCTAGCCAATTCACACCTCATACCATCAAAGTTACCTTTCCTTAAGTTCAGGACCCTAGTCTCTGAATTAACTGTGTCGCTCTCCAGCTTAATAAAAAATTCTACCATATTATGGTCACTCTTCCCCAAGATGCCACGCACAACAAGATTGCTAATTAATCCTTTCTCATTGCACATCAACCAGTCTAGGATGGCCAGCCCTCTAGTTGGTTCCTCGACATATTGGTCTCGAAAGCCATCCCTAATACACTCCAGGAAATCCTACTCCATCGTATTGCTACCAATTTGGTTAGCCTAATCTATTATGTAGACTAAAGTCGCCCATGATAACTGCTGTACCTTATTGCACGCATCCCTAATTTCTTGTTTGATGCTGTCCCCAACTTCACTACTACTGTTTGGTGGTCTGTACACAACTTCAACTAGCATTTTCTGCCCTTTGATATTCTGCAGCTCTACCCATACAGATTCCACATCATCCAAGCTAATATCCTTGGCACTCCAGAGTGAGTAATAGGCTTTAGGGGCCGGCTTATATACAGTGCTCCCAAGGGATGCTGGGATGCTTGGGGCTTCAGGGGATGCGCTCCCTAGTGGCGGAACATGGGAGTGCATGCTTTACAGATACACAATACAGTACTTGTTTGGCCTCAAATTTGAGCTGGAAACCGATCACAAGCCCCTCATAATCCTGTTCGCTGAAAACAAGGGAATAAATACTAATACCTCAGCCTGCATACAAAGGTGGGCACTCGCGCTATCAGCGTATAACTATACCATCCGCCACAGGCCAGGCACCGAGAACTGTGCGGATGCTCTCAGTCAGCTACCATTGCCCACCACGGGGGTGGAAATGGCGCAGCTTGCAAACTTGTTGATGGTGGCACAGCCCGCAGACTTGTCGATGGTCATGGAAGCGTTTGAAAATGATAAATCACCTGTCACGGCCCGCCAGATTAGGACTTGGACCAGCCAAGATCCTCTGCTGTCCCTAGTAAAAAACTGTGTAATACATGGGAGCTGAGCCAGCATCCCTATTGAAATGCAAGTGCTAATCAAGCTGTTCCAGCAGCAAGAGGACAAGCTGTCCATTCAGGCAGACTGCCTGTTGTGGGGTAACCGCATAGTGCTACCCAAAAAGGGCAGGGAGACGTTCATCTCGGATCTCCACAGCACACTCCTGATGGTCCACCAGGGAAAGAAAGGCTCCCAACCGTCTCACCTTGTAAATAGTTTTCACTTTGACTCTGGCGGGGGAAGTGATGTTGTGTATCTCTAAAGCATGCACTCCCATGTTCCGCCACAAGGGAATGCATCCGCTGAAGTCCCAAGCGATCCCAGCATCCCTTGGGAGCACTGTATATAAGCCGGCCCCTAAGGCCTGTTCCTCACTCTGGAGTGTCTTAATAAAAACTGAGATCACTGTTACTTTAACTTCCCTGTGTGCAGACTCATCTGTGTTAGGAACACAATACACTCCATCACCAAGACTGCCTACATCCACCTCCATAACAGCACCCAACTCAGCCCCTGACTCATCTCATCTGCTGCTGAAACCCTCATCAATGCCTTTATTACCTCTCAACTTGACTATTCCAATGCTCTCCTGGCCAGTCTCCCATCTTCCACCCTGCATAAACTTGAGCTCATCCAAAACTCTGCTGCCTATATTGTAACTCGCACCGAGTCCCATTCACATATAACCCCTGTGCTCGCTGACCTATATTGGCTTCCAGTCCAGTAATGCTTCAATTTTAAAATTCTCATCCTTGTTTTCAAATCTTTCCATGGCTTCATCCCTTCCAATCTCTGTAACCTCCTCCAGCCCTAAATGCCTTAGAGATCTCTGCGCTCCTCCAATTCTGGCCTCTTGTTCATCTTCGATTTTAATCATCCCACCCTTGGTGGCCATGCCTTCAGCTGTCTAGGCCTTAAGCTCCGTAATTCTCTCTCTAAACTTCTCCATCTCATTACTTCTCTCTTCTCCTTTAAGTCGCTCCTTAAAACCAATCTCTTTAAGCAAGCTTTTGGTCATTTGTCCTAATATCTCCATATTTGGCTCGGTGTCCAATTTTGTTTGATTAAGTTTCTGTGAAGTGCCTTGTGATATTTTACTATGTTAAAAGCGCTATATAAATTCAAGTTGTTGTTGTTAACAGAAGAGCCTGTCAGTCACTCCCAAGACAGAAATTTTGACTTTTGTCAGGGCCACTAGTTTACAGTGTATAAATCATCTGTATTACATTGGATTCCAAATCTTTTGCCAGCATTTTAGGGATTGTGTTGTATGATTCCTGATTCTATCTGTTTTTCTCTAAAAGCATGAAACCTGTACAGTCTGCTATTGATAATTCAACAGTTTTTGAATTAGAAATTGAATTATCTAATCATTTGCATCCAGCAATATAAATAATACAGCAAAGTGGGACTTTAATGTTACAAAAATTAAATGATCAGATAATTTGAATTAAGATTGGGCTGTGATATACGAAGGGTCTTCTATTTCCTATAATCAGTGCCATTGGTTTACAGCAATTAAATACCATCAGAGCAGGCCGGGGAGCGGAAAGAATAGCGTGACAGCCTGGCCCAGCAGGCTGAGTGGCCCCCGGCCTGCGAGCACCATCGGAGCAGGCCGGGGAACGGAAGGAGCAGCGTGGCGGTATACCACTCCAGGGAGCAGCACGTGCTGGAGCAGGAGAGCAACGGCAGTGAAGAGGGACGTCACCAAGATCCAGGTCGGTGATTGGAGCGTGGGCAGCTACAGCAGGAGGTCAAGGTGAAGGAACAGCGAGAGATTGCAGAGGGACGTGATCGTGGCCTAGGAGAGGCGTGAGTTCGGGCCCAGGGGCCCAGGAGCAGCATGGGCAGGCCCACACTGCAATATGTGTGTGCACTGGGCCCCTGCAGCAGAGCTGGTCTCCAGTCGTCTTGGATCATCCTTACCACTGGACCAAGACTTAGCTCTGTCAAGCCCTTGTGGTCGCTGGTGTGCAACGGTCACCACACATTAAAAAAATCCACGCACAGGCATCTTCCACCCTTCAAGATGTAGTTCATGACCTGGAATATTAGGTCCTTCATTGAAACACCTGTGAACTTTTTGACGTGGAAACAAGTCATCCCCGATTCGAGGAACTGCCAATGATGATGATGATGATGATTTTAAAATCATTTTTTCTTATTTCTGATTCTGGGATTTTTATCAGTGTATTAGGGATCACGTTACAAATTCCATCCATTTTCCATGAAATCTAAAAACCGGTGATGAACACAAAAGTAGAGAAACAGTCAGGGACACTGTAAAAAACTTCAAAAGGATATAGAGAGGTTATTGAAATGAGCAGACAGGTGGCAGATGCAGTTTAATGTAGATAACTATGGGGTAATACATTGTAGAAAGAAAACAAGGAATGGGAATGTACATTAATTGGAAAGATACTGAAAGGTGTGGATTACTAGAGAGTGACCTAAGGGTTCAAATATGTAATTCCCTGAAAGTCCAAAAACAGATAAGTCCATCTATTCATTGTGTTCTGTCCTAAGGCAAGTCAAGAAGACATTAATAAACTTGCAGAATAGGCATGTAATTGGCAAATTAATTTCAATATAGATAAGTGTGAGGTGTTACACTTAGGTCGGAAGAATAAGGAGGCCATATATTGCTTGGATAATAAGACTGTAAATGGGATAGAGGAGCAAAGGGATCTAGGGTTACAGATATAGAAATCGCTAAAAGTACATAGGATAATAAAGTCATAAATACAAACCAAGCACTGGGGTTCATTTCTAGAGGAATAGGATTGAAAAGCAGAGAAGTTATGTTAAACGTATATCATCATCATCATCATAGGCAGTCCCTCGAAATCGAGGAAGACTTGCTTCCACTCTAAAAGTGAGTTCTCAGGTGGCTGTACAGTCCAATGCGGGAATTACTGAAGGGTGTGGATTACTAGAGATTGTTAGATTACGAGAGATAGTTTTATAAACGTATATCAAACCTTGGTTACACCACATTCCATATCACAAAAAAGATACAGGGCTAGACTTTCCACTTTTTTGCATGCACAACACCCACTTAACATCCATTTTACTGCTGAAATGACATATAACACCCAGATATCGCCCATTTAGCCACAAAATGGAAACTGATGCCTATTTTTTGGACACTTATCGCCGAGCGTTACTTTCCCCATGTGTGTAACACCGGGAAAAAATAATACCGCCCACTCACTTTTTTGGGGCAGAATCTTCAGAATGGACGAAACCAATGCCCATAATATCACCCAGCGTTACTTGCCACGCGTAATTAACGCCAAGATTCAATAATGCCAACCGCCCACTTAATTTTGTCGTAAAGATCACATTTGCAGAAACTAACGCCCAAGGAGATCGCCCAGTGTCACTTTCACCACCTCGCACACATCTCGCCCACAATATTGCTTGCCCAAAAAAACGCCGGGTAAAAGTGGAACTAACCAGAACTACTCACAGCGTTATGGACACCATGTTCTACATCACATGTCACATCATTTCAAAGGCTGCTCTGCTTCAACCTCGGGGGAGTTCGGATGTACTCTAGCGGTCTTTGGAGGTGATGTGAACATCTGAACAAATATCTTTATCATACTGTGAACGATTGGAAATTAGTAGGTGTCTTCGTCGGGACATTCATTCTTTGTGACCAATCGGTGGAAAACAGATAGCTATTGGAATGGGCCCTTTCTCACCCTCTCTTGATGATCAATTACATGCTGCAGACTCGAGATGGTAGAAGGTACGCTCCACACCATTATGTGCCCAATGTAAGATGTGCCAGACTGATGAGGAGGACCAGACATTACAACCCCGCAAGTACAAGGAGAAGCGGTCTTACCTCAACTTGTCCGATAACACCTGCCTTCGGAGACTGCACTTCCACAAAGAGGTTATCACTGAGGTATGCCAGCTCATAAGGGGAGATCTGCAGCCTGCCAGCACCATCAGGACCGCACTGTCCGTCGAGGTCAAAGTCACCACGGCACTGTCGTTCTACGCGCGGGTTCTTTTCAGGCCTCAGCTGCCGACATTTGCGGTTTGTCTCAGCATGCCATACTTTGCTGCATTAGACAGGTCACTGAATTCTTTAATTCTTAAGTTCTTATGCGGGCGGTTAAGTGGAGCTGAGTCCACAGCCAGATCAGCCATGATCTTGTTGAGTGGCAGAGCAGACTCGAGGGGCTAGATGGCCTACTCCTGTTCCTAATTCTTATGTTCTTATAAGCCCTATACACATGCAGGGTGGACTTTATCAGCTTCCCTATGACCAGGGAGGCTCAGACTGAGAGGGCTTTAGGATTCTACCGAATTACTAACTTCCCCGACGAGCAGGAAGCAATAGACTGTACGCACATCGTGATGTGGGCACCTTTTCGGGATGCAGAGGTTTTCAGGAACCTCAAGGGATTCCACTCCCTGAATGTGCAACTCGTTGTCGACCACCAGCAAATTATTATGGCAGTGAATGCTAAATTTCCGGGCAGCATTCATGATGCTCACATCCTGCGTGAAAGCACTGTATCTGACTTGTTTAACAATCAGCCACAAGGTCAATGCTTGGTGACAAACGATATGGCCTCGCTACCTGGCTGATGACCCCCCCTGCGTGACACCCACATCGAAGCTGAGAGGCGATACAATGAGAGCCACAAAGCTACTAGCAATATCGTGGAGAAAACCATTGGCGTGCTTAAGCAGCACTTTAGATGCCTGGACCACTCAGAAGGCGAGCTCCAATACCACCCTGAGCAGGTAGCTCAATTCGTGGTGGTGTGCTCCATGCTGCACAACTTAGCTATCAGAAGGGGACAAGAATTGCCTGATGAGTCTGACAGTCCACCTCACCAGAGAGAGGAAGAGGAGGATGAGGAGGCAGACTCTGACATCGGCCCAGACAATCAGGCTGACATTGAAGCCATGCCCCCGCCCTCCCTGTAGACCGCATGAAAGGGCCCATGATGACATGATAACTGCAAGACTCTTACGTCAGGAGCTCATAAATGAGTGCTTTGCCTGAAAGAACTTTGGTGGTATTTACAAGGCTGACACACTGCTGGGTGTGCAGGTCATACATCAATGGTGGGCATTATCTTGGTGACAGTTAAAGTTTAAGTTGATTGAAGTTAAGTGTAATTAACCCGTTTGATGTTAAGGAATCACCAGTGTGTAACGGTGCAGCTATCTGAGCCAATGTGCAACAAGGTTTTGTTAAATAAAGAATATTTAAACCGAACATTTGTCTGAAATCATAAATTATTCTTTAAAAACCAACCATTCCTCCCCCACCCCTCCCTAACCCCGCTTCTCCTCCCCACCTCTATGCCTTCCCCTTCCCCTCCTCACTCCTTAGGCGATGCTTCATTGGGGGGATGACAGCCAAACTGCTGCTTGGACGGATATGGGAGAGGACGGTCCCAAGGTGGGAACATGCTCTGAGCCAGAAGCAAAATATTGCTCCTGGCTCTCATGTGTCGTTGGCAATGGGGGTACAGCACCTTGGGATGCAGTGCCGCACTCCGGGACCACTGGAAGCCCTCTGCCACCAGTGTTCCTGGCTACCGGCTCCAGGGCCTCCTCCATCCCTTCCATGTTATATATTATTTGTTGGACAAAAACTCGGTGCCAACTACGTTCCTGGTGCTTAGTAGGCTTTTTGCTGCTGGTCAATCTCCCTCGTGTCTCCCACAACAGCCAAACAAGCACACACCACACTCACACACGCTTTCAGTCCCTCTCTGCTCCCTCTCTCTCTGTTTCCTCTTTTGTGCATGTAATGATGACCCCTGACCTCCTGACTCGTGGGAAGCGAGCATTGCCATGCCGTTGCTAAGGACAGCGACACTTTACGGCAGAAGGTCAGAGAGATTTAACGCAACGTCCATTTCAGATCGCTCGTGGTAACGCCCAATTTCAAAAATGGAGACTAGGGACTTTGAGAATGGGCGACAAGCTGGCGATCTGAAAACCCATTTTTACCGTCCACGCTGGAAATAACGCCCATTTTTGGGCAATCTGCACTAAAGTGGAAAATCTAGTCCTTGGAGTTACTGGAGAAGGAGCAAAAAAGATTCACAAGGATGATACCATAACTGAAAGGATATGCATGATTAAGGGGTGATTTCATTGAGATGATTAAAATGATTAAAGGATTTGATAGGGTAGATAGAGAGAAACTATTTCCTCTTGTGGGAGAGTCTAGACAATGGGGCATAACCTTAAAATTAGAGCTAGGTCATTCAAGGATGATGTCAGATAGTAGTTCTTCACACAAAGAGTCGTGGAAATCTGGAACTCTCTCCCCCAAAAAGCTGTTGAGGCTAGGTCAATTGAAATTTACATTTTTGTTAGGCAAGGGTATTAAGAGTTATCGAACCAAGATGGATAGGTGGAGTTAAGATACAGATTTACCATGATCTAATTGAATGGCAGAAAAGCTGGAGGGGCTGATGGCATATTCCTGCACTTATGTTCCTATGCTCCTTCCTATGTTTCTATACTTATCAGGAAAGGCTGAATAGGCTGGAACTCTTATCTCTAGAAAAAGAAAAGAGAAGGCTGAGGGATGACCAAATAAAATTATGAAGGGGCTTGATAAGCTGGACATAGACAAGATGTTTCCACTTGTGGGGAGACCAAAACTAGGGCCATAAATATAAGATAGTCACTAATAAATCCAATAAGAAATTCAGGAGAAATGTCTTTACTCAAAGAGTGGTAAGAATGTGGCACTGGCTACTAAAAGGAGTATTTGAGGTGACTAGCATAGATGCATTTAAGGGGAAGCTGGATAAGTACATGAGAGAGAAAGGATTAGAAGATTATGCTGATAGGGTTAGATGAAGAGGGGTGGGAGGGTGCTTGTGTGGGGCATAAACACCGGCATAGACCAGTTGGATCGAATGGCCTGTTTCTGTGCTGTAGACCTTATGTAACTATGTAAGTTTCACACATGTAAGCTGAGGCGGTTTCCCATTGCCTTCTTCATGGATTGTATCTTCAGAGTACCTTCTCTTATTTGGTCTGCAACCAAGGTTCTTTATATTGGGGGGCGGCCACTGTACCCATCAGATGCAAGTTCCCCTGCTGGTTGTCAAAGCCAGCACTCCACCAATCCAATCCTTTTAACTCATAAGAACATAAGAATTAGGAACAGGAGTAGGCCATCTAGTCCCTCGAGCCTGCTCCGCCATTCAACAAGATCATGGCTGATCTGGCCGTGGACTCAGCTCCACTTACCCGCCCGCTCCCCATAACCCTTAATTCCCTTATTGGTTAAAAATCTATCCATCTGTGACTTGAATACATTCAATGAGCTAGCCTCAACTGCTTCCTTGGGCAGAGAATTCCACAGATTCACAACCCTCTGGGAGAAGAAATTCCTTCTCAACTCGGTTTTAAATTGGCTCCCCCGTATTTTGAGGCTGTGCCCCCTAGTTCTAGTCTCCCCGACCAGTGGAAACAACCTCTCTGCCTCCATCTTGTCTATCCCTTTCATTATTTAAAATGTTTCTATAAGATCATCCCTCATCTTTCTGAACTCCAACGAGTAAAGACCCAGTCTACTCAATCTATCATCATAAGGTAACCCCCTCATCTCCGGAATCAGCCTCGTGAATCGTCTCTGTACCCCCTCCAAAGCTAGTATATCCTTCCTTAAGTAAGGTGACCAAAACTGCACGCAGTACTCCAGGTGCGGCCTCACCAATACCCTGTACAGTTGCAGCAGGACCTCCCTGCTTTTGTATTCCATCCGTCTCGCAATGAAGGCCAACATTCCATTCACCTTCCTGATTACCTGCTGCACCTGCAAACTAACTTTTTGGGATTCATGCACAAGGACCCCCAGGTCCCTCTGCACCGCAGCATGTTGTAATTTCTCCCCATTCAAATAATATTCCCTTTTACTGTTTTTTTTCCCAAGGTGGATGACCTCACATTTTCCGACATTGTATTCCATCTGCCAAACCTTAGCCCATTCGCTTAACCTATCTAGATCTCTTTGCAGCCGCTCTGTGTCCTCTACACAACCCGCTTTCCCACTAATCTTTGTGTCATCTGCAAATTTTGTTACACTACACTCTGTCCCCTCTTCCAGGTCATCTATGTATATTGTAAACAGTTGTGGTCCCAGCACCGATCCCTGTGGCACACCACTAACCACCAATTTCCAACCCGAAAAGGACCCATTTATCCCGACTTTCTGCTTTCTGTTAGCCAGCCAATTCTCGATCCATGCTAATACATTTCCTCTGACTCCGCATACCTTTATCTTCTGCAGTAACCTTTTGTGTGGCACCTTATCGAATGCCTTTTGGAAATCTAAATACACCACATCCATTGGTACACCTCTATCCACCATGCTCATTATATCCTCAAAGAAGGAATACTATCACTGAGCCAGTGATGCAAGTACCCCATCGGTTGTCAACCCAGTATTTAGCGATCATATTCTAGTATCCATATGCCAGACTGTATAGAATGGTGCTTGAACCCTTCACATTCTGAATCAGAGACAGGAATGCTATCTTTCCTGCCAAAGGATCATTCCTATATGAAGTGTTTTGCTTTTGGTCAGTGACAAGAGGTCATCAAATTAAAATTACCAGTAAGAGATTGAGAAGGAAGGTTAGGAGAAATGTATTTCATAGAAGGTTGTTGGGGGTTGTGGAAATGCTTTGCTACAGGGAGTGGTTGCTTTCTCTAAGGGAAAATTGGATAAATATTTGAAGGAGAGGAAGGTACTGGAGAACAGGGAGAGAGTCAGGGAGTGGAATTCATTTTGAATTGTTCTAGCAAACAGTGGCACAGACACAATGAGCAGAATGATCCCCTTCTGTGCTGTAAACATCTAGGGGCTAAAAATTCGGTTGCCTAGCATCTATTATTTGGGCGCTATGTGAGCCATTTTCGAGCAGCACGCTCATACCTCATGTGGACCGCTCATGTGGACCATGTTGGATGCCATTTTGGCAAGGGCATTAGCATTGGCGCTGGGAGTGTGCACCGCTAGTATACAGATTACACAGATCATGATGCCAATGAATGTATAACACTGATTTGACGCCAGCACTGCCATTTTTGACCTCAACACTGGAGCAATCACTCTCTCTAGACCTCCCACAGCTGAACATGTATTCATCAGCAGGAATACCCCAACCAGCTCTATTTGAAGGGATCATCACCTACTTACAGGTCAGTTGCTGATTGATTTCTACTAGCTGTTGCTGAGTTTGAATGGTGTTTGGTGCTTTGTAGACTTTGTTAAATCTGCCTAAAGTCTACACGAGGTGGTGTGGCATATGCTCAAGGACTTGCAAGGGGTCTGTTCAGATCAGTTGCTACCAGACATGAGTGCAGTAGTTTGTATCCCCCTTGGCCTGCAGCATGACAGGGAGAATGAGCAGAGGCGACAAAGAGCAGGGCAAGCTGCTCAAAGAGTGAGGAGGAGGAGGGGGAGAAGGGCTCTCAGCAAGAGGCCATATCCACCCAGGGTCTCCTACCTCAACCTCAGCGATGAACAGTGTGTGCGATGTCTCCGTTTTTCTATGGATGTGCTCACTGAAATCTGATACCTGCTGCAGGCAGAGCTGCAGCCTCAGTCCAGTGTGAGGACTGCATTGCCAGTGGCTGTAAAGGTGACTGTGGCCTTTAACTTCTTCACATCGGGCTATTCCAGGCTGACGCAGGTGACATCTGTAACATCTCCCAGTTCACTGTCCGCGCCTGTATAAAGGATGTGAGTAAGGCTCTGTATGCAAAGAGAGCTCAATACATTTAATTTTCTCTTTAGGTATTTAAAATTATGAAAGCCATATAAACAGGTAGTAAGAGGAGATGTGGGGCCAATTAGGGAGCAAAAAGGAAACCTATGAATGGAGGCAGAGGGTATAGCTGAGGTACTAATGAATACTTTGTATCTGTCTTCACCAAGGAAGAAAATACTGCTATAGACATAGGAAGAGGTAGAGGAGATACTGGATGGGATAAGAATTGATAAAGATGAGGTACTAGAAAGGCTGATTGTACTTAAAGTAGATAAGTCACTAGGACCGGATGGAATGCATCCTAGGACGCTGAGGGAAGTGAAGGAAGAAATCGCGGAGTTATGGGCCATAATCTTCCAATCCTCCTTAGAAACGGGGATGGTGCCAGAGGACTGGAAAATTGCAAATGTTACACCCTTGTTCAAAAAAGGGTGTAAAGATAAACCCAACAACTATAGGCCGGTCAGTTTAACATCGGTAGTGGGGAAGGTTTTAGAAACAATAATCAGGGACAAAATTAACAGTCACTTGGACAAGTGTGGATTAAGTAAAGAAAGCCAGCACGGATTTGTTAAAGGAAAATCGTCTTTAACCAACTTGATCGAGTTTTTTGATAAGGTAACAGAGAGGGTTGATGAGGGAAATGCACTTGACGTGGTGTACATGGATTTCCAAAAGACGTTCGACAAAGCACCACATAACAGAGTTGCCAGCAAAGTTGAAGCCAATGGAATAAAAGGACACTGGCAGCATGGATAAGAAATTGGCTAAGTGACAGGAAACAGAGTAGTGGTGAACGATTGTTTTTCGGACTGGAGGAAGGTATACAGTGGTGTTCCCAGAGTCGGTATTAGGACCACTGCTTTTCTTGATGTATATTAATGACTTGAATGTGGGTGTACAGAGCACAATTTCAAAATGTTCAGATGGCACAAAACTTGGAAGTATAGTGAACAGTGAGGAGGGTAATGAAACACTTCAAGATAACATAGACAGGCTGGTGTAATGGCGGACACGTGGCAGATGAATTTTAATGCAGAAAAGTGTGAAATGATACATTTTGGTAGAAAGAATGAGGAGAGGCATATAAACTAAAGGACACAATCCTGAAGGGGGTGCATGAACAGAGAGATCTGGGGGTATATGTGCACAAATCATTGAAGGTGACAGGGCAGGTTGAGAAAGCGATTAAAAAAGCTTATGGGATCCTTGGCTTCATGAATAGAGGTATAGAATACAAAAGCGTGCAAATTATGATAAACATAAGAACATAAGAAATAGGAGCAGGAGTAGGCCATATGGCCCCTCGAGCCCGCTCCGTCATTTAATACGATCATGGCTGATCCGATCATGGACTCAGGTCCACTTCCCCGCCCGCTCCCCATAACCTCTTATCCCTTATTGTTTAAGAAACTGTCTATTTCTGTCTTAAATTTATTCAATGTCCCAGCTTCCACAGCTCTCTGAGGCAGCAAGTTCCACAGATTTACAACCCTCTGAGAGAAGAAATTTCTCCTCATCTTTTAAACGGGCGGCCCCTTATTCCAAGATCATGCCCTCTAGTTCTAGTCTCTCCTATCAGTGGAAACATCCTCTCTGCATCCACCTTGTCAAGCCCCCTCATAATCTTATACATTTCGATAAGATCACCTCTCATTCTTCTGAATTCCAATGAGTAGAGACCCAACCTACTCAACCTTTCCTCATAAGTCAAACCCCTCATCTCTGGAATCAACCTAGTGAACCTTCTCTGAACTGCCTCCAAAGCAAGTATATCCTTTTGTAAATATGGAAACCAAAACTGCACGTAGTATTTCAGGTGTGGCCTCACCAATACCGTGTATAACTGTAGCAAGACTTCCCTGCTTTTATATTCCATCCCCTTTGCAATAAAGGCCAAGATTCCATTGGCCTTCCTGACAACTTGCTGTGCCTGCATACTAACCTTTTGTGTTTCATGCACAAGCACCCCCAGGTCCTGCTGTACTGTGGCACTTTGGAATCTTTCTCCATTTAAATAATAACTTGCTCTTTGATTTTTTTTGCCGAAGTGCATGACCTCACACTTTTCAGCATTATATTCCATCTGTCAAATGTTTGCTCACTCACTTAGCCTGTCTATGTCTTTTGCATATTTTTTGTGTCCTCCTCATACATTGTTTTTCCTCCCATCTTTGTATCGTCAGCAAACTTGGATACATTACACTCGGTCCCTTCTTCCAAGTCATTAATATAGATTGTAAATAGTTGGGGTCCCAGCACTGATCCCTGCAGCACCCCATTAGTTACTGATTGCCAACCTGAGAATGAACCATTTATCCCGACTCTCTGTTTACTGTCAGTTAGCCAATCCTCTATCCATGCTAATATATTACCCCGAACCCCGTGAATTTTTATCTTGTGCAGTTAGCTTTTATGTAGCACCTTGTCAAATGCCTTCTGGAAGTCCAAATATACCACTTTCACTCGTTCCCCTTTATCCACCCTGTTCGTTACAACCTCAAATAATTCCAGCAAATTTGTCAAACATGACTTCCCCTTCATAAATCCATGCTGACTCTACCTAACCAAAGTTTGCTTTTCCAAATGTCCTGCTACTGTTTCTTTAATAATGGACTCCAACATTTTCCCAACCACAGTTGTTAGGCTAACTGGTGTATAGTTTCCTGCTTTTTGTCTACCTCCTTTTTCAAATAGGGGCGTCACATTTGCAGCTTTCCAACCTGCTGGGACCTCCCCAGAATCTAGGGAATTTTGGTAAATTACAACCAATCCCTGTCACTACTTCTCTTCAGACCCTAGGATGCAAGCCATCAGATCCAGAGGATTTATCTGCCTTTAGTCCCATTATCTTACTGAGTACTACCTCTTTACTGAGTGTGATTGTGTTAAGTTCCTCCCCCGCCTATAGCTCCTTGATTATCCACTGCTGGAATATTGTTAGTGTCCTCTACCGTAAAGACTGATACAAAATATTTGTTCAGAGTTTCTGCCATCTCCTTGTTTCCCATTACTAATTCCCCGGTCTCGTCCTCTAAGGGACCAACATTTACTTCAGCCACTCTTTTCCTTTATATATATGTACAAAACTCTTGCTATCTGTTTTTATATTTTGTGCTAGTTTACTTTCATAGGCTATCTTCCCTTTCTTAATCATTTTTTTAGTCATTCTTTGTTGGCTTTTAAAATCTTCCCAATCTTCTTAGTTTTGGCCCATTAGTTTTGGCCACTTGTTTTTAATTCATGGTTAAGTCATGGTAGGAAAGCCCAGACCCATGTCATGCTCCTCCTGTGCTATGTGGGGTATCAGGGACGCCTCCAGTGTCCCTGACTACTATGTGTGCAGGAAGTGCATCCAGCTGCAGCTCCTGACAGACCGCATTGCGGCACTGGACCTCCGGGTAGATTGATTCTGGAGCATCCGCGATGCTGAGGATGTCATGAATAGCACATTTAGTGAGTAGATCACACCGCTGGTAAAGGATACACAGGCAGAGCAGTGGAAGGAAGGCAGTGCAGGAGTCCCCTGCGGCCATCTCCCACCAAAACAGATACACCGTTTTGGGTACTGTTGGGAGGGATGACTCATCAGGGGAGGGCAGCAGCAGCCAAGTTCATGGCACCGTGGGTGGCTCTGCTGCACAGGAGGGCAGGAAAAAGAGTGGGAGAGCTACAGTGGTAGGGGATTCTATTGTAAGGGGAATAGATAGGCATTTCTGCGGCCACAATCTAGATTCCAGGATGGAATGTTGCCTCCCTGGTTCAAGGGTCAAGGTTGTCTCGGAGCAGCTGCAGGACATTTTGAAGGGGGAGGGTCAACAGCCAGTTGTCGTGGTGCATATAGGTAACAACGATATAGGTAAAAAATGGGATGAGGTCCTACAAACTGAATTTAGGGAGCTTGGAGTTAAATTAAAAAGTAGGACCTCAAAGGTAGTAATCTCAGGATTGCTACCAGTGCCATGTGTTAATCAGAGTAGGAATGACAGGATAGCTAAGATGAATATGTGGCTTGAGGACTGGTGCAGAAGGGAGGGATTCAAATTACTGGGATATTGGAACCGATTCTGGGGAGGTGGGACCAGTACAAACCGGACGGCCTGCACCCGGGTAGAACCGGAACCAATGTCCGAAGGGGAGTGTTTGCTAGTGCTGTTGGGGAGGGGTTAAACTAATATGGCAGGGGGATGGGAACCTATGCAGGGAGGCAGATGGAAATAAAATGGGGGCAGAAGCAAAAGATAGAAAAAAGAAAAGTAAAAGTGGAGGGCAGAAAAACCCAAGGCAAAAATCAAAAAGGGCCACATTACAGCAAAATTCTAAGGGGCAAAGTGTGTTGAAAAGACAAGCCTGAAGGCTCTGTGCCTCAATGCGAGGAGTATTTTTTAATAAGGTGGATGAATTAACTGCGCAGGCAGCAATTAACGAATATGATATAATTGACATCACGGAGACATGGCTCTCAGGTGACCAAGGCTGTGAACTCAACATCCAGGGGTAGTCAACATTCAGGAAGGATCGACAGAAAGGAAAAGGAGGTGGGGTAGTGTTGCTGGTTAAAGAGGAAATTAATGCAATAGTAAGGAAGGACATAGCTTGGATGATGTGGAATCTGTATGGGTGGAGCTGCGGAATACCAAAGGGCAGAAAACACTGGTGGGAGTTGTGTACAGACCACCAAACAGTAGTAGTGAGGTTGGGGACAGCATCAAACAAGAAATTAGGGATGTCTGCAATAAAGGTACAGCAGTTATCATGGGCGACTTTAATCTACATATAGATTGGGCTAACCAAACTGGTAGCAATACGGTGGAGGAGGATTTTCGGGAGTCTATTAGGGATGGTTTTCTAGACCAATATGTCGAAGAACCAACTAGAGGGCTGACCATCCTAGACTGGTTGATGTGTAATTAGCAATCTTGTGTGAGGCCCCTTGGGGAAGAGCGACCATAATATGGTAGAATTCTTTATTAAGATGGAGTGTGACACAGTTGGTTCAGAGACTAGGGTCCTGAACTTAAGGAAAGGTAACTTCGATGGTATGAGATGTTATTTGGCTAGAATAGACTGGCGAATTATACTTGAAGGGTTGACGGTGGATAGGCAATGGCAAACATTTAAAGATTATATGGATGAACTTCATCAATTTTACATCCTTGTCTGGAGTAAAAATAAAACAGGGAAGTTGGCTCAACTGTGGCTAACAAGAGAAATTAAGGATAGTGTTAAATCCAAGGAAGGGGCATATAAATTGGCCAGAAAAAGCAGCAAACCTGAGGACTGGGAGAAATTTAGAATTCAGCAAAGGAAGACAAAGGGTTTAATTAGGAGGGGGAAAATAGAGTATGAGAGGAAGCTTGCTGGGACCATAAAAACTGATTGCAAAAGCTTCTATAGATATGTGAAGAGAAAAAGATTAGCAAAGACAAATGTAGGTCCCTTGCAGTCAGATTCAGGTGAATGTATAATGGGGAACAAAGAAATGGCAGACCAGCTGAACAAATACTTTGGTTCTGTCTTCACGATGGAAGACACAAATAACCTTCCGGAAATACTAGGGGACCGAGGATCTGGAGAGAAGGAGGAACTGAAGGAAATCCTTATTAGTTGGGAAATTGTGTTCAGGAAATTGATGGGATTGAAGGTCGATAAATCCCCGGGGCAAGATAGTCTGCATCCCAGAGTACTTAAGAAAGTGGCTCTAGAAATAGTGGATGCATTGGTGATCATTTTCCAACAGTCTATCGATTCTGGATCAGTTCCTATGGACTGGAGGGTAGCTGATGTAACACCACTTTTTAAAAAAGGAGGGAGAGAGAAAATGGGTAATTATCGACCGACTAGCCTGACATCAGTAGTGGAGAAAATGTTGGAATCAATTATTAAAGATGAAATAGCAGAGCATTTGGAAAGCAGTGACAGGATCGGTCCAAGTCAGCATGGATTTATGAAAGGGAAATCATGCTTGACAAATCTTCTGGAATTCTTTGAGGATGTAACTAGTAGAGTGGACAAGGGAGAACCAGTGGATGTGGTGTAATTGACTTTCAAAAGGCTTTTGACAAGGTCCCACACAAGAGATTGGTGTGCAAAATTAAAGCACATGGTATTAGGGATAATGTACTGACGTGGATAGAGAACTGGTTGGCAGACAGGAAGCAGAGAGTCGGGATAAATGGGTCCTTTTCAGAATGGCAGGCAGTGACTAGTGGGGTGCTGCAGGGCTCAGTGCTGGGATCCCAGCTATTTACAATATACATCAATGATTTAGATGAAGGAATCGAGTGTAATATCTCCAAGTTTGCAGATGACACTAAGCTGGGTGGCAGTGCGAGCTGTGAGGAGGATACTAAGAGGCTGCAGGGTGACTTGGACAGGTTAGGTGAGTGGGCAAATGTGTGGCAGATGCAGTATAATGTGGATAAATGTGAGGTTATCCACTTTGGTGGCAAAAACATGAAGGCAGAATATTATCTGAATGGCAGCAAATTAGGAAAAGGGGAGGTGCAACGAGACCTGGATGGTCATGGTACATCAATCATTGAAAGTTGGCATGCAGGTACAGCAGGCGGTGAAGAAGGCAAATGGCATGTTGGCCTTCATAGCTAGAGGATTTGAGTGTAGGAGCATGGAAGTCTTACTGCAGTTGTAAAGCGCCTTGGTGAGGCCTCACCTGCAATACTGTGTTCAGTTTTGGTCTCCTAATCTGAGGAAGGACATTCTTGCTATTGAGGGAGTGCAGCAAAGGTTCACCAGATTGATTCCCGGGATGGCAGGACTGACATATGAGGAGAGACTGGATCGACTGGGCCTGTATTCACTGAAGTTTGGAAGGATGAGAGGGGATCTCATAGAAACATATAACATCCTGATGGGTCTGGACAGGTTAGATGCAGGAAGAATATTCCCGATGTTTGGGAAGTCCAGAACCAGGGGACACAGTCTAAGGATAAGAGGTAAGCCATTTAGGACTGAGATGAGGAGAAACTTCTTCACGCAGAGAGTTGTTAACCTGTGGAATTCTCTGCCACAGAGAATTGTTGATGCCAGTTCATTGGATATATCCAAGAGGGAATTAGATATGGTCCTTATGTCTAAAGGGATCAAGGGGTATGGAGAGAAAGCAGGAAAGGGGTACTGAAGTGAATCATCAGCCATGATCTTATTGAATGGTGGTGCAGGCTCGAAGGGCCGAAGGGCCTATTCCTGCACCTATTTTCTATGTTTCTATGTAATTGGATACCGTCCTTTATTTCTTTAGGTAGCTACGAAATGGCTATCTTTTCTCTTATACCCTTTCCTCCTCACTGGAATATATTTTTCTTGAGAGTTGTGCAATATCTCCTTAAATGTACATCACTGGTCATCAACCGTCCCACACTTTAATCTATTTTCCCAGGCAATTTTAGCCAACTTTGTCCTCATACCTTCAGAGTCTCCTTTATTTAAGCTTAGTACAACAAGTTAGAGATACAACTTTCTCACCCTCCAACTGAATTTGAAATTCAATCATGCTATGATCACTCATTCCAAGGGGGTCCTTTACTAGAAGATTGTTTATTAATCCTGTCTCATTACACAGGACCAGATCTAAGATAGCCTGCCCCCTGGTTGGTTCCATTACATACCTGTATAAAACACTGGTTCAGCCTCAACTGGAGTATTGTGTCCAATTCTGGGCACCGAACTTTTAGAAGGACATGAAGGCCTTAGAGAGGGTGCAGAAAAGATTTACGAGAAAGATTCGAGGGATGAGGAATTTCAGTTCTGTAGATAGACTGGAGAAGCTGGTGTTGTTCTCCTTAGAGCAGAGAAGGTTGAGAGGAGATTTGATAGAGGTGTTCAAAGTCATGAGGGGTCTGGACAGAGCAGATAGAAAGAAACTGTTCCCATTGGCAGAAGGGTCGAGAACCTGAGGACACAGATCTAAGGTGATTGGCAAAAGAACCAAAAGCAACATAAGCAAAAGATTTTTTACGCAGCGAGTGGTTAGGATCTGGAATGCACTGCCTGAAAGGGTGGCGGAGGCAGACTCAATCACTGCTTTCAAAAAGAAGTTGGATAAGTACCTGAAAGAAATAAATTTGCAGGGCTACGGGGAAAGGGCGGGGGAATGGGACTCGCTGAAATGCTCTTGCAGAAAGGCAGCATGGGCTTGATGGCCTTCTTCCATGCTGTAACCATTCTATAAAGGTTTTGAGAGAGTAGACACAGACAGAGTGTTTCCACTTGTGAGGAAGAGCAAGACTAGAGATCATCAATGTAAGATAGTCACCAGGAAATCAAATAGGGAATTCAGAGAGTGGTGGGAATGTGAAACTCACTATAGGTACCACATGGAGTGGTTGAAGCGAATAGTGTCGATGCATTTAAGGGGAGGCTGGACAAGCATATGAGAGAGAAGGGAATAGAGGATTATGTTGATAAATTTAGATGATGAAAGATAGGAGGAGGCTCGAGTGGAGCATAAACACCGGCATGGACTGGTTGGACCGAATGGCCTGTTTCTGTTCTGTATATCCTGTGTAATCTCTTGCCAGAGAGGAGCAGGTGGAATGAACATGTGGCTTCGCCGCGATAGCAGGCTTCCCGTGGCGCAGGGTGCCACTGACTGCACGCATGTCGCTTTGTGGGCACCATGTCTCAATTCAGAGATGTACTGCAACTGGAAGGGATTCTGCTCCCTCAATGACCAGCTGGTGTGTGACCATATTCCGCGCATCATGCAGGTCAATGCTCAGTATCCTGGCAGCAGCTATGTTGCCTTAAATCCGCTGTACCATCAGCATTTCAGCCACCACGGCAAATGAGAGGGTGGCTACTGGGCAACATGAGCTATCCACTGGCCACCTAGTTCACGACTCTGCTGTGCAACCCAAGCCATGCTTCCACACAGAATGTGATCGAGCAGACCATTGCGGTGCTAAACAATGTATCCGCTGCCTGGACCACTCTGGGGGAGTACACGCCAGAGCACATCTCAAGATTCGTTGTGGTCTGCTACATGCTCCACAACCTCCCCATCATGAGGGCACAAACAGCCCTTGCCATCAGCTGAGGAGGAGGAGGAGAGGAAGGAGAAAGAGGAGATGAGGAAAAGGAGGAGGAGGAAGCAGAAGAGGAGGAGGATGAGAAAGGGAGGAGGCAACCCAGACAGCCCCTTTCTGCCCGGGCTGTCTGTGATCGACTCATCCAACTATGGTACCAATGAACGCAACTCCAATTCCCCATTCACCAACAGTCCCACACCTTACCTTCCCTCTGTTACTGACCATCACAACATCCTATTAGCCTACAATAAAAGCCACCACAAATCAAACATTCCAAACCAATTTTATGAATGAAACCATTATAATATTTAATGGAAAAGTCAACTAATCACCCCTGTGCGTTCCCTTAGTGCTTGCCTTCCCTGTGCAGAAGGGCTATCCCAGTCGCTGCAGTGTGACTGGTGGAAGGTTGCTGGCTTTCAGTGGGGGAGACTGCAAATGGCCTTGTAGGACAATCTCGAGAGGCTCTGGGCCTAGTAGGACCAGTTTCAGACTGCATCACCTCGACATGGGTGGCAGCAGTCTGGGCTGGCTGGCTGATAGGCAAGGGCACTGGTGGAGTGGCAGTGGTGGGAGTACGAATGCTGTCATCCTGAGAGAGGACAGCAGGTTCGTCCTCCACGGATCCATTGCCACTCCCCTAGAGTGGTGCCTCAGCAATTCTAATAATCTGCTGGTGGACTGTTGTGATACCCTGAAAGCCCCATGATGGCAGCAGTCTATGCTTGCATGAATTCAGTCTGAGCCTCCATTGCATCACCCAGGTATTGGGTGGCTTCTGCTTTTGCTTCAGTGGAAGCTGAATCATTGGCCATTTGATGCTGCATGATGGTTGGGTCCACATGTGCTCCAATGGATCTGCCTACCCCTTCCACACTGGAATGATGGCCTCAAGCTCTGCACAAGGCACTGTGCAAGGTTGGAGTTGGACTCCTCCAAGCTCCTTGACATTGCACTCAGATTTTCTGACAGGTCTAACAATGCACCAAGCATTTCATTGTGCATACCCATCAGCATTCTTCTGTAGGCTGCCCCATCTGAATCGTGTGCAGCAGAATTCGTATGCGACCTCGCTCTCCGGGAAGCTGGCACCTGCGCCACCCTTTCCCCCTGCCCTGACTGCAGCCCACTCATGCCTGATGACTCACCATGTGCAAATCCTGCCTCTAAGCTACTCTCTAAAATACATGCAACGCCAATATCTATGCAGGTGGCTGCACGTGTCAGATCGAGTGACGCTGTTTCTTCTTCATCACTTTCCTCTTCCTCTGGCGAGGTGTTTTTACTGGGTCTCTGAAATGAGAAAGGCACAAGGGTAGGGTTCTGATGAGGGGAGGGGGGGGCGGTGGGGGAAGCAAGATGTGCATGCTTACACCATCTGCAGCTTGTAAATCACAAGAGATTGTGGGATATGGGGGGGGAAGTGGGATGTGAGAAGGAGGACTAGGTATGAGCATACCATCACCTTCAATGGTTTCAGTGCCACTGCTGACCACAGCCTCAGTCACAGCCACTCCAATTATGCCAAGCACCGTCTCCTCAAGGGGGCTGAGGATATGGAGGCGAGCCTTAACCTCCTCTGGTTACCAGCCACTGCCTACAATTGTGTGCCACCTTGTCGTGCAAGAGAGAGGGAAGTGTGACAGTGAGTGTGGTTCAAATGTGTTTGGCTGATGTGGCTGTCATGGTTGAATAGTTGGCAGTGTGTGCAAGCTGCAAGATGTGAGTGTGAGCCTTGCAGCAGTTGCAAATGTGTGAGGGTGAGATGGAACATAGGAATGTGAGGTATGAGTTGTGACTGCTGGAGATTGTTGATAGGTGAGTGATGGGGGTGTGGTGCATTGAGCAGTGTGTGAGGCTAGTGGTGCAGTTTGTGGGATATGGCATTTGAAGATGCATTCACTGATCTTGACCATCCCTGTGAGGTCATTGAACTTCTTCCGGCACTGCATCCAGGTCCTCGGGACAGCACTGTTGGCTTGACCTCTGTGGCTGTCAGCTCCCACTGCCTTCACTATGTCTTTCAGGGATCTTGGGCTCCTGTGGAAACAGGACCTCTCTCCTGCTTTCCGTCTCCTGTGCTACAGCATCCTGCACTGTGTCTGAGAACCTTGGAGCCCTCTATCTGGCCTGTTGTGCCATTGCTGAATGTTTCCCAGTTGAAACTGCCTTCTGGAATGACTTCCAGCATTTGGTCTCGTCAAGCTACACCTTCCCTTTAACATAGAAACATAGAAACATAGAAAATAGGTGCAGGAGTAGGCCATTCGGCTCTTCGAGCCTGCACCGCCATTCAATGAGTTCATGGCTGAACATGCAACTTCAGTACCCCATTCCTGCTTTCTCGCCATACCCCTTGATCCCCCTAGTAGTAAGGACTACATCTAACTCCTTTTTGAATATATTTAGTGAATTGGCCTCAACAACTTTCTGTGGTAGAGAATTCCACAGGTTCACCACTCTCTGGGTGAAGAGGTTTCTCCTCATCTCGGTCCTAAATGGCTTACCCCTTATCCTTAGACTGTGACCCCTGGTTCTGGACTTCCCCAACATTGGGAACATTTTTCCTGCATCTAACCTGTCTAAACCCGTCAGAATTTTAACCGTTTCTATGAGAGGTGAAGGGTGCCTTTATAAGTGCAGGCTAGCTTTAAATGGTGCTAGCCTCACACAAACTTGAGCCCCCTGCTGTGCATGAAGCCACTCAGCAGCATGTTTACTGCTGGGCTGCACGAAGTTTGCGTGCTGCCTGCATTACTTTGAAAGGGCGCGGGGTAATCGCGCTTTGCGATCCCCGCGCCGGTCTTCAGTGACTATCGAATATTTAGCTCCTACAGATTTACAGTTAGTAGTTACCTTCAAAACTATTATTATTTCCATATTGTGTCAGATAATCCATTACAGTCGTATTATTATATCCAAACATAGTACCCATCTGGTAATGTATGGTCACGGTAAACCATATTTTCATGCTTACTATTGGCTGAATGGCAACTTATTTTCTGGCCATGTAAGCTTTGTTTTCCTAAAACCCTGAAATGTGGCCATTCAGCCTGCTGCAGACAGACTAAAATAAAGCAAGACAAATACATTGGTCTCCCTTATGGTTACATTGCTGCTATGGATTTTGCCACAGGCACCAGTGTTAGGAACAGGAGTGACACCTACTATGCTCATAATAAAGGATGAAACAGTGCTGTGTACAATGAGCAAGTGTGACCTTAGCTCCTTTAATAAGACTCCAGAATGCAGGTACCTCGTGGGTGGCCTGCTTATATACCGTGCTCCCAAAGGATACTGGGATCCCTTGGGACTCCAACAGGTAGGCCCTCTGGTGGTCAGGTGTTATACAGGTTACAAGGGGTTAAATACATAACATCACTACCCCGTGAAGTCAACAGTACACTTATTTACAAGTTGAGATGATCTGGGGCTTTTCGCTCCCTTGTCGATCGTCTCAGTACAAATGCGGGTGTGGGTGAGTTGGTTAGTTCTTCACTGGGCTGTTAGGCAGCCGGCCTTGCTGGGCTGCTGGGGATGGTGAGTTCGACTTCGTGGTCAACCGTGATGTCAGTTACCACTTGTGTGTGTGTGTTGGAGGGTCAAACTTGGTGGTGTCTTCTTCAGATTGTTGGTAGCTGTTGGTGAACCGCAATTTGATTTGGTCCAAATGTTTTCTGTGCGTTTGTCCATTGCCCAATTTGACCTGAAACACCATACTCCCCTCTTTGGCTGTGACCGTGCCAGCGAGCCATTTGAGACCATGTCCATAATTGAGCACAATCACAGGATCACTGATCTCAATATCGTGTGACAAATTTGCGCGGTCATGGTACTCAATTTATTGATGTCGCTTGCCCTCCACGTGATCATGGAGATCAGGATGGACAAGAGAGAGCCTTACTTTTAGCGCCCTTTTCATGAGCAGCTCGGCTGGGGGAACCCCTGTGAGTGAATGGGGTCTGGTGCGGTAGCTGAGCAGCACTCGGGACAGCCGGATCTGCAGGGAGCCTTCCGACACATGTTTCAAGCTTTGCTTGATGGTCTGAACTGCCCGTTCTACCTGGCCATTGGATGTGGGCTTGAACGGGGCAGATGTGATGTGTTTGATCCCATTGCGGGTCATGAATTCCTTGAATTCAGCACTGGTGAAGCACGGCCCATTGTCACTGACTGGGACATCAGGCAAGCCGTGCATGGCAAACATGGCTCGAGGCTTTCAATAGTGGCCGTGGACGTGCTTACAGACATTATCGCACATTCAATCCATTTTGAGTAAGCGTCCACGACAACCAAAAACATTTTGCCTAGAAATGGGCCCGCATAGTCCACGTGGATCCTCGACCACGGTTTGGAGGGCCACGACCACAAACTTAGCGGTGCCTCTCTGGGTGCATTGATCAGCTAAGAGCAAGTGTTGCACTGGCGCATGCAAGACTCTAAATCTGAGTCGATTCCTGGCCACCACACATGGGATCTGGCTATGGCTTTCATCATTACAATGCCTGGGTGGGATTGTGCAGTTCACATATGAACATATCTCTGCCTTTCTTGGGCAAGATTTCCCCACAACAGACAGTCCGCCTGCAGGGACATTTCGCCTTTGCGCCTGTGGAATGGTTTTATCGCCTCCTACATCTCCGCTGGGACACTGGACCAGCTCCCATGGAGGAAACAGTTTTTTACCAAGGACAGTAAAGGATCCTGGCTGGTCCAGGTCCTGATCTGGCGGGCTGTAACGGGGGACTTTTCGTTCTCAAATGCCTCCATGACCATGAGCAAGTCCGCTGGCTGTGCCATTTCCACCCCGGTGATGGGCAATGGTAGCCGACTGAGAGCATCTGCGCAGTTCTCTGTGCCCGGTCTGTGGCGGATTACATAGTTGTATGCCGACAGCGTGAGCGCCCATCTTTGGATGCGGGCAGAGGCATTGGTATTAATACCTTTGCTCTCAGAGAACAGCAATATGAGCGGCTTGTGGTCAGTTTCAAGCTCAAACATTGAGGCCAAATAAGTACTGGTGCATTTTTTATACCCTGTAAACGCACGCCAGAGCCTCTTTTTCAATCATGTTGTAGGCCCTTTCAGCCTTGGACAAATTCCTGGAGGCATAAGCGACCGATTGCAAGATCCCCTATTCGTTAGCCTGTTGTAACACACATCCAACCCCGTATGACGATGCATCACAAGCTCGCACTAACCTTTTACAAGGGTTATACAGGACAAGCAGTTTGTTTGAACACAACAGATTTCTGGCTTTCTTAAAGGCAACCTCTTGTGAATTTCCCCATACCCAGTCATCTCCCTTGCGCAGTAGTGCACGTAGGGGTTCTAGCAGGGTGCTTAACCCACATAGGAAATTACCAAAATAGTTAAAGAGTCCCAGGAACAACCGCAGCTCCGTCACGTTCTGTGATCTTGGCGCATTCTTGATGGCCTCCGTCTTGGCGTCAGTGGGTCTGATGCCGTCTGCCGCGATTCTTCTTCCCAAGAACTCGACCACCTGCGCCAGGAAAACACACTTCGAGCGTTTCAACCTGAGCCCCACGCGATCCAACTGACTAAGAACCTCTTCCAGATTCTTCAAGTGCTCACTGGTGTCCCGACCTGTAACCAGTATGTCATCCTGGAAAACCACGGTGCGAGGAACCGACTTTAGCAGGCTCTCCATGTTCCGTTGGAAGATTGCCACAGCCGCCGAATCCCGAACGGGCACCGGTTATAGATGAACAGACCTTTGTGCGTGTTGATGCAGTTGAGACCTTTCGAAGATTCCTCCAGCTCCTGCGTCATGTAGGCTGAGGTCAGGTCCAGCTTGATGAACGTCTTCCCTCCAGTGAATAGGTCGTCTGCCTTGGGTATCAGGTACTGGTCCTGTAGAAAAAAATGGTTAATCGTTACTTTATAGTCCCCACAAATTCTAACCGTGTCTTCCTCTTTAATACCGGGACAATCGGACTGGCCCACTTGTTGAATTCCACCGGCGCGATGATGCTTTCTCGCTGCAGCCTATCTAGCTCAATTTCCACTTTCTCACGCATTATGTACGGTACCGCCCGTGCCTTGTGGTGGATGGGTCGGGTACCGGGAGCCAAATGGATCTGCACTTTCGCCCCCGAGAAGCTTCCAATGCCTGACTCGAACAACGATGGGAACTTACTCAGAACCTGGACACATGAGGCGTCATCGACGGACGAAAGCGCTCAGATGTCGTCCCAGTTCCAGCGAATTTTTCCCAGCCAGCTTCTGCCAAACAATGTGCGGCCATCCCCTGGCACAATCCACAGCGGGAGTTCGTGTACTGCTCCGTCATAGGAAACTTTGACTTCTGCACTGCCAATTACAGGGATTAGTTCCTTGGTGTAAGTCCTTAGTTTGGTGTGAATGGGGCTGAGCTTGGGCCTGTGTGCCTTTTTGCCCCAAAGCCTGTCGAAGGCCTTTTTACTCATTATGGACTGATTTGCACCCGTGTTCAGTTCCATAGATACTGGAATACCATTCAGTTCAACTTTCAACATTATTGGTGGACATTTCATAGTGAATGTGTGTACCCCATACACTTCTGCCTCCTCGGTATGAGTCTCCAATTCAGCCTGATCCACAGTGGATCGATCTTCCTCTGCAACGTGGTGGTTTGCAGGGTTTGCAGCTCGCCTGCACATTCGCTGGAGGTGTCCCATTGTTCTACAACCGTTGCACGCATAGTGCTTGAAGCGGCATTGATGGGGCCGATGATCACCTCCACAACGCCAACAAGGTGTTAACTGCCTCACATTAACGATTGATGGCGGACTCTGGGTCATCTGAGGTCGGGCAGCAGCAGCCGGCGTGTACGTTCTGCCATGTATATTTCTGCTCGAAACTGACATTACTTTATACACAGTACTGGCCGAAACTTCTTTACTCTGTGAAATCTGTTTGGTGTTGTCGCTGGTGGACATAAATGCCTTAGGTTCGGAGTGTCTACAGTCAACAGTTTGCGAAGGATTACCTCATGGCCAATGCCCAGTACAAAAAAGTCTCTAAGCATTTGTTCCAGGAATCCTTCAAACTCACAATGTCCTGCAAGGCGGCTTAGTTTGGCCCTCCAATCGTTGACACATGTAGAACCGATATCTCGCCATCAAAACACTTTCCTTAGGATTTAGGTGCTCCTGGACCAGCGTACACAATTCTTCATAGGATTTCTCTGTTGGTTTTGCCGGAGCTAGGAGGTTCTTCATGAGGCCCCACAGACAGTTAGGAGGATCGCCCTGCGTTTGGTAGCGTTCTCATCCCCTTCCAGCTCGTTGGCCACGAAGTATTGGTTGAGTCTCTCCATGAAGGCCTCCCTATCGTCCCCTTCTAAGAACTTCTCCAGGATACCAACTGTTCTTTGCATTTTTGCACGGTTGTTCGTTACCTCGTCGCCAATTGCTATGCTCATAATAAAGGATGAAACTGAGTGTTGTGTACAATGAGCAAGTGTGACCTTAGCTCCTTTAATAAGACTCCAGAGTGCAGGTACCTAATGGGTGGCCTGCTTATATACCGTGCTCCCAAGGGATGCTGGGATCCCTTGGGACTCCAACGGGTAGGCCCTCTGGTGGTAGTGTAATACAGGTTACAAAGGGTTAAATACAAAACAACATCAGCGTGCCACCACCTCAAAGAAAGCTGCTTTGTTCAATAAAGTGGAACTGGACCCTAAACTGTTTTATTGTCCCCAATCTGCTGGTGGCACAGTCATACAAAAACTCGGATAACTTAATGCCAGAGTTACGTACAATATCTCCAGAGATTGAGCACATAATCCAGGCTGACACTTCAGTGCAGTAGTGAGAGAGCGTTACTCTGTTGGAGGCTTCTTCTTTCAGATGAGACGTAAAAACGAGGCCCCGTCTTCCATCTTGGGTGGAAGTAAAAGATCCCAGGGCACTATTTTGAAGAAGAGCAGGGAAATTTCACAGTATCCAATGTCATTATGTAGACCATGTATATTAACTGTATAGTCACATAAGGTGTGCCATCAGAGGGTACTATGGTGGGAGACCTGAGGGCCCAGTATAAAAGGCTGCCCACCATGCTTGTGCCTCACTCTGGAGTTACAATAAATGGGACTGAGGTCACAACAGCTCAGGTACAATACTAGATCTCGTGGAGTCATTCATAAGAGTATTAAAGACATAACAACTTGCGACGAGATTACAAACTTTCATGCGAAAATGACTAACGTTGGTGCATTAGAAAAGTTCTCAGAGGGTGAAGATTGGGAAGCCTTTACGGAGCAGCTTGACTAATATTTCGTAACAAACAACCTGGTAGGCGATGATCTGGCCACGCTGGCAGATAAGCGCAGAGCTATCATGTTGACCAGTTGTGTGCCCGTGGTCTACGGCCTCGTCAGGGACTTGCTTGCACTAGAGAAAACAACGACCAAGTCATACGAGGAGCTGAAAGTGCTAATTTGGGACCAACTCAAACCAAAGGAGAGCATCCTCACGGCCAGGCATCGATTTTATACACACCGCCACCCCGAGGGCCAGGAAATCGCGAAGCACGCTGCCGACCTCAGGAGGCTGGCAGGACTTTGTGAATTCGGCGCATCCCTCACCGATGCGTTGCAGGACATCTTCGTAATTGGCATCGGTCATGAGGCCCTTCTTCACAGGCTACTGTCTGCCGAAACCACCGTCACTCTGCAGAAGACTATCAACATCAGCCAGGCGTTCTTGACCTCAAGCTGCAGCTCCAAGCAGATGATGACTCACTCTCAGGACTCAAACCTGACAAGTACTGTAAATAGAATGGCGTCGTTCACAGGCAGGACTGTTGAACGTGAATCTGCCCAGGGCAGAGCGTACAGGCCCCCAAGTTCTTTAACTCAGAGATGGCCGAGGGGTGCAAACATAAGTCAAGTAGCATCATGCTGGCGTTGCTGAGGTAATCACAAGGCTCATCAGTGTCAGTTCAGAGACTATGTGTGCAAAGGCTGCAGCACAAAGGGCCACCTCCAGTGAAGGTGCAAAAGAGCTGTGACTCACCACGTGGAAGAGGAGTCAGCAGATGACTGTGAATCCAGCGCGGATTACAAGGAGATGGCTAGAGAGGCAGCTCAGTCCCAGGACGAAGTGTATGGAGTATATACCCGCACCACAGATTGTCCTCGTGATAATGGAAGTCGAGATAAATGGCGTTCCAGTCTTCATGGAAGTGGACATGGGGGCGAGTCAGTCAGTAATGAGCCAGGAAGCCTTTGAGAGGCTATGGAACGATCAAGCTGAACGACCCAAGCTGGTCCAAGTTCAGGCAAAGCTACGCACCTACACCAAGGAACTGATATCAGTTTTTGGTAGCGTGGATGTAAGTGTATCCCATGATGGCACGGTGCACAATTTACCATTGTGGATTGTTTCAGGTGATGGACCAATGCTACTTGGAAGAAGATGGATGGGGAAGATTCATTGGAACTGGGAAGACTTCATCCCTCCAGCGATCGACATCCCCCGTGCTCAGAAGCAGAGCAAGCCCCGAGACGACCCGAACGCACCTTCCCGGTTTCAGTGGCAGGACTCCTGGGGAGGAAGATTGGATCTGAGGGCGCCTTCCCAGCTTCAGTGGCAGAATCCCTGGGAAAGAAGATCGCGGCAGTCGACATCATGGATAGGGAAAAGGTGGCGTCCAAACCACGAGGTGCAGCGCTAATGGAGCAACGACACGTGGTTCCACGCAAGGAAGACGATTGGGGTAAAAGTAGTAAGGTCATTTTAAAGGAGGCCAGCAACCCGCCATTTTTGAACGAACTGCTTGAAATTGGTAACCAATGTAAAAGTCCAGCTGTAACGAGAAAAATGTTGTTGAGCGATGTCGGGTGCAAATTGCAATCAGCCAATGTAGCGGGCGAACACCTAACGGTCATATACAGGTCCAGCGGGGCTACCCAATGCTGTAGCCTGCGTCCACAGGACCAGAACGATGTATCATAAAGTGTCCCCACAGCTGACAGAAGTAGACAAGCCGCAGAGTAAATGATCCCCGGAGAGCAGAGGCACTGGTAGCGATACCCTGTCTCAGATCGGTTTAACATTGCAGGCACTCGATGGCATGAACCGCTATAGGCCAGAAACAGTAAACTGCATCTATGCTCGCAGTCGGCTACCGTCGGCTACCACCCGGGTGGAAAAGACGCAGCCCACAAACCCACTCGCCACCACGGCAATACCCAAGAGCGAAGGGTCACCCACAACGGCTCCTCCGAACGGGACCTGGACCAGCCAGGATTCCAAACTAGAGAGTGCTCACAACGGTGCCCTCAAGGAAAGCGAGTTAGAAGTCCCCTGCAAACTGCTAGACAAGACAAGGCAGCCCCACCATCGCTTAGACGAAATGCTCACTCACTCAGACTCTTCCCAGGAAGCAGCAGCGACACTGTGCAAACGAAAAGGACAGGGAGGTCACAGACACATCAGCTGTCTTTGGGCCTGCCCGCCACTAGGAGTAACGGCAAGAGCCCTGAGCTCCGACAACTCGAGCAAAATGAGTTGACCTCGCCCACAGACCCACTAGCATGAGGCGCTGCGCCGCCACCAGACGACCCGATCTCATCCGGCCGTGCTGGAACTAGACTGTCCTTGTGTACCTGTACTGAGATACCTGTACTGATCATGTAAATGTACCACACAAAAAGAAACGCAACTGTAATCCACCCAACAAATGTACCAAGATGTAATGTAAAACCCATGTGATGAACTTGAATGCAACTTGCATGTAACGGGCCATTAGCCTGATCTCCGTGTGGGGGGGGAGAATAGAATAGTCGTGGACTCACAACCAGAAACCACTGGGACATCCACTGTAAACAAATCTCACTACCAATCCACCCAAGCTAGAAGCGACGCTCCAATGGTTAACCAGGAAGAGCAAAGCCCAGCTCACTGTCAATGTACGAGTCAATTTGCATTAAAGATTTGGGGGTAAGTGATGTCATGTATGTAGACCATGTATACTAACTGTATAGTCACATAAGGTGGGAGACCTAAGGGTCACCTGCATAGGTGTGCAGGTCCCAGTATAAAAGGCCGCCCACCATGCTTGTGCCTCACTCTGGAGTTACAATAAATGGGACTAAGATCACAATAGCTCAAGTACAATACTAGACCTCGTGGAGTCATTCATAAGAGTATTAAAGACATAACATCCTGGCCAATATTTATCCTTCAACCAACATCACTAAAACAGATTATCTGGTCATTTTCTCATTGCTGTTTGTGGAAGCTTGCTGTGCGCAAATTGGCTGCTGCGTTTTCTGCCTTACAACAGTGACTACACTTCAAAAGTACTTCATTGGCTGTCAAATGCTTTGGGACATCCTGAGGTTATGAAAAGCGCTATATAAATGCAAGTCTTTCTTTAAAGTGTTCTTGGGCCATGTGGTGGCTCCCATATGCATGGTGCACGTTTTAAAGGTTTTATTTTACAACTTAGCTTGCGAGTCATATTATATATTCATATGTCTGTGATTAGATATTCAAGCAATCTATTTTGAAATAGGAGGGTTATTAGATTCTGAAACACATTTAATGCCTACCTTTAAAGATTTTGCAGTTAGAGTGTACTTTAATCGGATTTATTCCCCGGCTGAAATGAAATCGTATAATCTGAATGACATCTGCAATAAAATATACACTCAATATTTCTTAAAGTCAGTGTACTACATTCAGATTTATAGCAGTGATTGAAGGGAGTAGCTGCTGTTGATTCCAAACATCAAATTCCACAAGTAAGAACAGGAAGTGTGTTTCAGCCAGGGCAGTTATGCTTTAACTGAAGCCTACTCTCCTGTTTGATTTCGGTATGCTACGTTTTAGTGGAACATTTGATGAAGATGTGGATTTGCATTATTCACCAGATGGTGAGGATTTGAGCACTTTATCAAAAAAACAATTGTACAAAGCCCCTGTTTTATGGGATCATCTAGAAGGGAGCATTTGATAGAATGGAATGCAGTTGATATTGGCCCAGATTCTCCTGCAACAGCGAGATTGGCGACGTACGCCATGAATTTTGACGTCTAGTGCAACAAGCCCACTGCTGATAATTTACTCCTTATATTCCTGCATTTCTAATGAGAATAGGCTGCAGGGAGCACAATGGCAAATCAGAAGTGGCGGGTCATTTTTCTGCAGCCATTCTAGAATACATTCACTGCAAAGTATTTCACCTTGATGGGGAGCAGGGATTAGCTGCTAGAAATAGCAGCAGGAGTCTTCCAGAGCTTCTTTATCTTCACAATTAATGATTGAGGAAAAATTATACCTTGGACTGGGGCTCTAATTAATTCCAGTTCTTTTCTAATGTTGAGCAAAAGTAAAGGACATGTTATTAAATTGACAGGTCCTTAAAACATGGCATTTCATACAGATATAGAATATTTTAATTTAAATATGAGGGAAGTGATCGAACTAGCGTCATCTAACAGCCCTTCAACCTCTTGATTTTAGGGACTGATATTCTTTGAAACAGCTTTTGCTGCACCCTCAGGCTCAGTTTATTTGTGCAAGTGTTTCTGCCAGTGTTTCAATACAATTATACTCTTCATAGCAGCAATCAATGCTTACAGAGAAACATATTTCTTTTAAACTGAAAAGAAAAAATTGTTAATAATACATTTTTATTGACCTGACAATGCAATGGTACAAGAAGTCTGGATCTGCAAACACATATTCCAGTGAGAAAGATCTAAGAGAAGGATAAACCATCCGTGGCTAACTAAGTAAATAAGGGATGGTATCAAATTGAAAACAAAGGCATACAATATTGCGAAGAATAGTGGAAGACCAGAGGATTGGGAATTTTTTTAGAATCCAGCAAAGGACGACTAAAAAAATGATAAAGAGAGAGAAGATAGTTTATGAGAGTAAGCTAGCAAGAAATATAAAAACAGACAGTAAGAGTTTCTACAGGTATATAAAAAGTAAGAGAGTGATTAAAGTAAACATTGGTCCCTTAGAGGATGATATTGTGGAATTAATAATGGAAAACAGGGGATGGTAGACACTTTGAACAAATATTTTTTCGGTCATCACGGTAGAAGGCACTAAAAGCAACCCAAAAATTGATAATCAAGAAGCTATTGTGTGTGGGGGGGGTGTGGGGATACTTAAAACAATCACGATCACCAGAGATAAAATACGAGGCAAACTAATGGGACTAAAGCTGGACAAGTTCCCTGGACCTGATGGCCTGGATCCTAGGGTCTTAAAAGAAGTGGCTGCAGTGATAATGGATGCATTGGTTGTAATCTACTAAAATTCCCTGGATTCTGGAGAAGTCCTAGCAGATTGGAAAAGCGCAAATGTAACGCCCCTATTTATGAAAGGAGGGAGACAGGAAACTATAGTTAGTCTAACATCTGTCATTGGGAAAATGCTGGAGTTCATTATAAAGGAAGTAGTAGCAGGACATTTAGAAAATCATAATGCAGTCAAGCAGAGTCAGCATGGTTTTATGAAAGGGAAATCATGTTTGACAAATTTGCTGAAGCTCTTTGAGGATTTAACGAGCAGGATGGATAAAGGGAAACCAGTAGATGTCGTGTATTTGGATTTTCAGAAGGCATTCGATAAGGTGCCACATAAAATGTTACTGTACAAGATAAGAGCTCACGGGGTTGGGAGTAATATATTAGAATGGATAGAGGATTGCCTAACTAAAATAAAACAGAGAGTCGGGATAAATGGATCATTTTCAGGTTGGCAAACTAGTAACTAGTACCCCAGGGATTATTACTGGGGCCTCAACTATTTAGAATCTATATTAATGACTTGGATGAAGTGTAATGTAGCCAAATTTGCTGATGATACAAAGATAGGTGGGAAAGCAAGTTGTGAAGAGGACGCAACAAATCTGCAAAGGGATATAAAAAGCCTAAGTGAGTGGGCAAAAATTTGGCAGATGGAGTATAATGTGGGAAGATGTGAGGTTACCCACTTTGGTAGAAAAAATAAAAAAGCAAATTATTATTTTAATGGGCAGAGATTACAAAATGCTGCGGATCAGAGGGATCTGGGGTTCCTTGTACATGAAACACAAAAAGTTAACGTGCAGGTACAGCAAATAATTAGGAAAGCAAATTGAATGTTGGCCTTTATTGCAAGGGGGGTGGAGTATGAAAAGTAGGGATGTCCTGCTACAACTGTACAGGGCGTTGGTGAGACCACACCTGGAGTAATGCATACAGTTTTGGTCTCCTTATTTAAGGAGGGATAAACTTGCATTAGAGGCAGTTCAGAGAAGGTTCACAAGATTAATTCCTGAGATGAAGGGGTTGTCTGTCATATGAGGAAAGGTTGAGCAGGTTGGACCTATACTCATTGGAGTTTAGAAGACTGAGAGATGATCTTATTGAAACGTATAAGTTTCTGAGGGGGCTTGACTGGGTAGATGCAGAGAGAATGTTTCCTCTTGTGGTGGAATCTAGAACTAGGGGGCATAGTCTCAGAATAAGGGGTCGCCCATTTAAAACGGAAATGAGGAAGAATTTCTTCTCTCAACGGATCGTGAATCTTTGGAATTCTCTACCCCAGAGAGCTGTGGAGGCTAGGTCATTGAATATATTTAAGGTGGAGATAGACAGATTTTTGAAGGATAACGGAGTCAAGGTTTATGGGGAGAGGGAATAGGGAAGTGCATTTAAGGCCAAGATCAGATCAGCCATGATCTTATTGAATGGCAGAGCAGGCTCGAGGGGCTAGATCGCTTACTCCTGCTCCTATTTCTTATGTTCTTATGTTATTAGCAGGGCTATGGGGAAAGATCAGGGGAGTGCAATTAATTGGATATCGCTTTCAAAGAACCAGCGCTGGCACGATGGGCCAAATGGCCTCCTTCTGTGCTGTGAGATTCCATTATTGTCACTTCCAAGTCTCTTTCTAAGTATGTTTCTGAGAATTCATTTCCATTCATTATATGCTTATGTCACATCTTTTTGATTTGTGTAGATTTTGCATTTCTCGGTATTAAATTTAATTTATCATTTGTCCATCCAATTGCATAGTTGATCTGAAACTTTCTGGAAATCTTTTTCTGAAAACTTTGTCTTTACTGTTCTCCGCAAATTGGATCAGTTTACAGGTGGTTTCGGCATTGAGTTCATGAGAAACAGCAAGCTCATGCAGACTCCACTCACTATTTCTCCCCAATCTGACAACACACTTCGCACATGTCATTTCTGCTTCCTTTTTTTTTAAATCTAGGATTTCTGCAGATTTTAGTTCAATTAGGATTGTTAAAAGATTTCTGAAAGTTTAAATAAATTGTATCATAGCAGATGCCACCATGTATGCTGCCTATCTACAAATAATTTAAGGAGGTTTGTCAGAAGGGGTTGGGTAGATCTTGATTTTGTGCAATAATGTAAAATGGGTGATAATTAGTGGGCAGAATATTTTATGTCTCTCCAAATTTTTATTTCCATTGAAGCCAATGGAAATAAGAGTCTGGAGTGATGTAAAACAGGTTGCAGACTCACTATCACCCATTTTACACAATCACACAAAGTCTATCCCCAGATTGTTTCTTAAAGAGTTACTGATGTATGGGTATTTTTTGGAATAGACCCCATTATTGTATCTGTATTTGATATTAGGCTATTGGATCTATATTGAGTCAGATTTGTCAACCTGATTAAATATAAGTACTGCTTTAGCTTGTTTCCAGTCCTGCAGAGCCTTACCATTGTCCACCAATTCCTCTAGGATTATAGAGCCATGCCACATAAATTGTTGCCCTCTTGGAGTTCAACGTCCTAGGATATATACGCTATAGCTGTGGGGAATGTTAGTCTTAATCCAAATATCCTTACCATGCCAATCTGAAAATTTTAGCCCTACATCTGGTAATTTACTAGTATTGCATTAATTATACTTCCTAATGTTAAAATTGTTCAACAGATCAGTAAAAATAACTGAAGTACATTTTAATATTCATTAACATTCCACACCTCATCCAAAATGATGGCAGAAGCTACAACGTTATACTGTTGTCATTTACTTTTCAGGAACTTGTTTATGTTCTTTTTTTTAATATATGATAGAAAAGCTTTCCACATTCCATTACATTTTTTAAGAATCACTCCCATTAAGAGCCTTCAGGAGTTCACCATCCATTGAGTGGGGTATCAGCCGAGATTAAATCCTTAAATTCTAGGGTAAAGGTTGAATCCACTAACTCAGAGGCAAGAGAACTGTCAACTAAGGCAAACCAACTAGCTCTCATCTCAAGCTTTAATAATGGATAACCTGATGCAACTTCAATTGCAGTTTGAGTGTCAGTTGTGGCTCAGTTGGTAGCACCCTTACTTCTGAGTCTGAAGCTTGTGGGTTCAAGTCCAACTCCAAAAGACTTGAGCAAACAAATCTAGGCTGATCCTTCAGTGCAGTATCAAGGGAGTGCTACACTGTTGGAGGTGCAACCTTTTGAATGAAATGTTAAATTAAGGCCCTGTCTGCTCTCTCGGATGGACGTAAAAGATCTCATGGCACTATTTCGAAGACGAGCAGGGGAGTTATCTCTGCTGACCAAGCCAATATTTATCCCTCACTAGACAACAATGAAACAGATTATCTAGTCATTATCACATTGTTGTTTGTGGGAGCTTGCTGTGCGCAAATTGGCTACTGCATTTCCTACATTTAAAAAACAAGTACTTCATTGGCTGTAAAGCGCTTTGGGACGTCCGATGGTCATAAAAGGTGCTATAGAGGTGTTTACATGATGTAATAAATCACAGGATAAGCCCCCTGTATAAAATTACAGCTCTATATCTGTTATTATATAATATAATAATGTTGAATGTTCACAGAATTGTTTTATATTATTCTGGGCAGTTATTTTTAATTGCTGACAATAGTTGTTATGTTCACGTGAATCATTGTATACTGTGCAGTTTATTCATGGTGACACGTCACTGAAAACTTAACAATTGTCATCTATCACCGGAAGTGATAATCAGTAGTTGATTACTGAGAAATAATAAATTCAGTACATAATATACAATTTATCAGTCAGATTCTGCAATATCTGTGGTCTGCAGATTTCCTCTCCTCAGTGGGATACAGTGATGAGCTGCAGTGAGTTCAGCAGGATTTCATTGGGGAGTTCCAGTAGTTTGTGGAGTTCAGTTTGATGGGGAGCTGGATAACATCTTTTATTCTCCGTACTCATTCTACCCAGAGGGTAAGATTTTGGGGCATGTTTTGCAGGATGCTGCTTCAGCAACCCATCAAGCCATCACCTAGAGTCTCGCAATTCCATTTGTTTCTCTTAATCTATCCTTTTTCAGATGGTGGATTTAGATAATGCTTCAAAGAAGGCTTTCTACTCATCGGGGCCAAAATTCAGGTTTCTGATAAGGCCCATTACCATCGGAATGTGACGGCCAGGCAGCGGAATCCAACGGCCGCCGATTTTTGGTCCAATGGCCGCCGCCAGCCAAATTCAGCAGGGGTTTTTCTGGCGGTCCCCACTTCCACTACGCCATTGCCGAGCGGCCTTAAGTGCGCCATCAATGTACGCACCTCTGTCAAGATTCAGGCCGAGAAATCTCATGCCCGCCAAGCGGTGCTCCCTACAGCTTTCTCTGTTGGTGCACATTGTACTCTCTCTGTGAGCCCTGGCTGCACGGCGACCATTGAAGGCGAGGGCCGGCATTTTATTTTTTTTCCCGGCCAACTTCCATGTCGGCCGGACTATTGTGTCCCCGGGTTCGGCCAGGCTGCCAAAAGGCAGCCTGGCACCCCCTCTTGAGTGCCAGGCCGCTGGCCCGGTCGAAGCCCTCCCTGGTGGCCCAGTGGTCCTAACCTCAATATTTGCCGATTTTCTCCCTTTTAAAGGAGGGAGGATACGTGGTGACGCAGATGCGCAATGCTGAGTGACAGCGGTGGAGAATCCATCCCACCTCCACTTCCGCCCTTCACCAGCGCTTATCACCGCTCTTCCACCCCCATTATGACCGACTTCCTGTCCGCTTCAAAAAAGGATAAAGAACTAAATATCGATCAAGAGTTGACCTCAGCCTACCCGGCGGTCCCACACAAGAGATTGGTGTGCAAGATCAAAGCACATGGTATTGGGGATAATATACTGACGTGGATAGAGAACTGGTTGGCAGACAGGAAGCAGAGAGTCAGGATAAATGGGTCTTTTTCACAATGGCAGGTAGTGACTAGTGGAGTGCCGCAGGGCTCAGTGCTGGGACCCCAGCTCCTTACAATATACATCAATGATTTAGATGAAGGAATTGAGTGTAATATCTCCAAGTTTGCAGATGACACTAAACTGGGTGGCGGTGTGAGCTGTGAGGGGGACACTAAGAGGCTGCAGGGTGACTTGGACAGGTTAGGTGAGTGGGCAAATGCATGGCAGATGCAGTATAATGTGGATAAATGTGAGGTTATCCATTTTGGGGGCAAAAACACGAAGACAGAATATTATCTGAATGGTGGCAGATTAGGAAAAGGGGAGGTGCAACGAGACCTGGGTGTCATGGTTCATCAGTCATTGAAAGTTGGCATGCAGGTATAGCAGGTGGTGAAGGCGGCAAATGATATGTTGGCCTTCATAGCTAGGGGATTTGAGTATAGGAGCATGGAGGTCTTACTGCAATTGTACAGGGCCTTGGTGAGGCATCACCTGGAATATTGTGTTCAGTTTTGGTCTCCTAATCTGAGGAAGGACGTTCTTGCTATTGAGGGAGTGCAGCGAAGGTTCACCAGACTGATTCCCGGGATAGCTGGACTGACATATGAGGAGAGACTGGATCAACTGGGTCTTTGTACATTGGAGTTTAGAAGGATGAGAGGGGATCTCATAGAAACATACAAGATTCTGACGGGACGGGACAGGTTAGATGCGGGTAGATTGTTCCCAATATTGGGGAAGTCCAGAACCAGAGGACGCAGTCTTATGATAAGGGGTAGGCCATTTAGGACTGAGATGAGGAGAAACTTCTTCACTCAGAGAGTTGTTAACCTGTGGAATTCCCTGCCGCAGAGAGTTGTTGATGTCAGTTCATTGGATATATTCAAGAGGAAGTTAGATATGGCCCTTACGGCTAAGGGGATCAAGGGGTATGGAGAGAAAGCGGGAAAGGTACTGAGGAAATGATCAGCCATGATCTTATCGAATGGTGATGCAGGCTCGAAGAGCCGGATTTCCTACTCCTGCACTTATTTTCTATGTTTCTATGTTTCTATGAAAACAGTTAAAAAACGGTAAGTGCACCAGGTTTCTGGCGGGCCTGAATTTCAGACCCATCAACTGCTATCATTCCTTCAATGGTCAATGACTCCAGCTCTTTCTGCTGAATTGTTATTTTGGACCCATTGGCCTAGCCGGTGTGAACTGGATGCAGGGAGCGATCCCAGCATCGGAACAGGTAGGCCTGAGGCACACCCGATATTGAGCCTCAGGCCTCATTAGACCAGTGAACTGCAAGCACCTGCTGGGTGTCACATGGCAGCTCGCTGGCGAAGAGTTCAACTTTGGGCCACTGCGTCACTGATAGCGGCCCTCAGGTAGGTCATAGGAGAGGAGGGGGGAGCAATTGAGAGGGAGAGGGGTCAATCGTCATGGATAAGGGGTAATCGGGATGATCAGGACAGGATAGGTAAAATAAGGAGGAGGGGGACACGATTGGGAGGGGGTCAAGCAGGGGCCGACAATGGTCTTTGGCACTGCAGTGGAGCCTGGAATAGCACTCCTGCACCTCCCGGATCCACATCAATCCAGTGTTTTTTAATTTTATTTACCTTTTTGGTGGCAGCCTCCAATGATCCCTTTGAAAATGGCTGTTTAGACTGCATGTTTTCCTGAACACAGCTGACCTGTTTCAGGAGCAGGCCCTGGATGCTTCTTTTTCTGTCTTTAGCAATATGGCGGGTGGTGCGTTTCTGATGCGTAATGAGCCTACGCACCCTGCCAACCAATTTTGGATGCTTAAGTGTCCACTTTGTGCCTGAAAAACAGGCGCTGTGCTATCAAATTGAAGGCCAGCTTTTTATTGAGAAACTTAGTGAAAATAGTTTGGACCTCCCTTTGTCACCTTTGGGCATGCAGGACAGCACCTCCACCAACCTTTGGCCGAAAGTCAAAGGTCGCCCCTGATAAGTTTTAATATAATCAATCAATAATGACCAGATGCTCTGTGTCATCTTTTTCCCCATAACATAAGAGCCAATGGGAAGCAGCAGAAGGCTGAAGGGTGGCCAATGGTCAGCTGTAGAGGTGATGACCATTGAGATTAAGGGACAGTGGTGTGTGTTTTATAGATAACAAACTGTCAGAGAATAGACTAAAAGTCACTAGTGAGGTACCACAGGGATCAGTGCTTGGGCCCCAGCTATTCACAATATATATAAATGATTTGGATGAGGGAACCAAATGTAATATTTCCAAGTTTGCTGACACAAAACTAGGTGGGATTGTGAGATGTGAGGAGGATGCAAAGACGCTGCAAGGCGATTTAGATAGGTTGAGTGAGTGGGCAAACACATGGCAGATTCAGTATAACGTGGATAAAAGTGAAGTTATCCACATTGGTAGGAAAAACATAAGGACAAAGTATTATTTAAATGGTGATGGCTTGGGAAGTGTCGAGGGACCTGGGTGTCCTTGTGTCATTGAAAGCAAACATACAGGTGCAGCAAGCAGTTAGGAAGGCAAATGGTATGTTGGCCTTCATTGCAAGAGGATTTGAGTACAGCAGCAAGGATGTCTTACTACAGTTATACAGGGCCTTGGTGAGACCACACCTGGAGTATTGTGTGCAGTTTTGGTCTCCTTACCTAAGAAAGGATATACTTGCCATAGAGGGAGTGCAGCGAAGGTTCACCAGACTGATTCCTGGGATGGCAAGACTGTCGTATGAGGAGAGATTGGGTCGACTAGGCCTGTATTCACTGGAGTTTAGAAGAATGAGAGGGGATCTCATTGAAACGTACAAAATTCTGATTGGGTTGGATAGACTGGATGTGGGGAGGATGTTTCCCCTGGCTGGGAAGTCTAGAACAAAGGATCACAGTCTCAGAATACGGGGTAGGAAATTTAAGACCGAGATAAGGAGAAATGTTTTCACTCAGAGGGTGGTGAACCTGTGAAATTCTCTCCCACAGAGGGCTGTGGAGGCTAAGTCATTGAATGTATTTGAGGGAGATAGATAGATTTCTAGAAACAAAAGGCATCAAGGGGTATGGGGAAAAAGCGGGAATATGGTGTTGAGATAGAGGATCAGCCATGATCATATTGAATGGCGGTGCAGACTCGAAGGACCGAATGGCCTACTACTGCTCCTAATTTATATGTTTCTATGTCTATGTTGCCAAGTAAATTATGTTCATTAAAAAATTATTTATTAACACCATTGCTTATTGTTTCTATGTCGCTTTGTTCCTCCTTAGATTCTCTGTTTTCTCTCTCTCTTATTTTTAAACAGATTCACTACTGTTGAAATTATGAAATCATTTCTTTTGGATTCTGAATCTCTGTCTCTTCTTTGGTCTCAGTTCTTGTATGGTGTGAAACACCCAACTATCATATTTCTGCAACCTGTGTATTGTGGGCTTGCTAATAATTAGAAGCACAAGCTAGCACTTGTTTGCACATGAACATTGTGCTGTAACTGTGTTAGTGAATAAAAACCTTCCTTTCAATCCCCCAAAACATATTTAAGGATGTGGGTCTTTAATTTCACCCCATACTGAAGGATTCAATCATTTTGCACCTGTGGGTTTTCTTCTTTATTGCCCTTTAAATGAAAGTTATTTATATTTTCAACAAAATGGTCATGATCATTTTAAGTTAGGAGATTTCAGACTTTTTCAACAAACTGATAAATATCAAAATGAATGGGGGTCAATGAGCTGGTCTGAACACGGCGTCATTTTCTGTGCCCTCACAGTGGTGCAACTTCAATAAGTTGTTTATTTTTAAGTTTTATTTTTAGTTACATCCTCAGCAGCTGACCAATGATGTCAACCTGAAAAATGTCTTTGTATTTCACAATCATCTCACATGTAAGCTCTGCATATGTTACGGATCTGTGAGCTGTGTTTAGTGCAAAGAATATGCCAGTCAGCAAGTTCACAGGAAATTTTAAGTGTTTACCAGGTGTATGGGGTTTAATGTTTTCCAGTTTTATGCCTGTCTTTGTTCTCTTGTTTGAAGTGAGAAAATATTGTTCCTTGCACCTTCTGTATGCAAGTATGTTTACATACTGAACCTGATCTATCAGGGCTTTGTAACACCTACCAAGATTTTTCTCACGTATTCATCAGCTAAAGCTGGCACCATAGACACCAGCGCCTGGAGTGCCAGCACTGGCATTGCTTCAAAAGATTACTTTAATAAAATAGCATGATAGGCAGTCTAAAATGAATGTTCTTGTCCTAGCCTTGCTTTCTATGGAATTAAAGCAAGTTCAATTTAAATCATTGAACCACTCCATCATGGGCAGGCCCGATATCTTCACGAGACTAGTTTTATTGTATATTTTTTAGAAAGGTTGTGAGTAAAAGGCGGCTCTCTTCCAATTAGAATGGTTTGACTCGTAGGTAACAGAAGTTTCCCCAGTTATCTTAGTGTCTCGAAAGCACCAATTGCAAGATCCTTTCAATACCTTTAGATTCTAACGATGTCAGTGGATTACCTGGGCTCTACAAAATTATGCTGCTGATAGTCGCAGTGAGATATGGATAGAGAAGTATACGTCTCTCCAGATACACAATGCAGCCCAGAGTAAGAAGTATGACTGAATCAAGAATGTTTTCTTGTGCGGGGGAAAATGCATGTGTGCAATGGGGAGAGGATCCTACTTTTCCTGTCCCATATTTGTGGGAAGGATGATCTGGTGGCCAAGCCCATCTTACAATTGGATGGAGTTGTGCAGCAATAAAAGCATCAGTTTAGGAGTCCAGGACCTCCTCAGTTTTTGTATAATAGTAGTGATTTGAGGCAAACCCTATGATGTGATTGTCCAGGTTGTTGAAGGCAATGTAGGGAATCTAAATAGGAAATATCAGATGTGTTGGTTTATTCATGAACAAGGCCCCTTACTGTGGATGATTGCACTGACATCATGGCTTTGACTGAAACTTGACTCATGAGGGACAACACCAGGCCTCTTACTGAAGTCTCTCCTCCTGCTTATACTTTCCACCATGTGCCTCTACCCTCTGGCATGTTCTCTTCCTTTGAGCACCTTGTTCCATCACTTGCACCTCTCATTTAAATTCCCCATTATCTACTGCTCTGTCAAACCACACCCTAAGCTTTTCAGAGATATCCTCCCTCCTTTCCTCTCAAACTCTGCTCTGAGCAATTCCCCATCCTCAGTGATTTCAATTTCCATCTCAAGTCACTGAGCTCTCTCTCCTCTGAATTAAATGCCCTTCTGTCCTCCCTAAACCTCTCCTATCCATGTTCATGGCCACTCACTTGACCTTGCCATCTCATGTGGATTCCCTATTCCCATAGTATGGGTCACAGACAAGGCCATCTCCAACCAATTACCTGTATCCCACACCACTCATTACCCCCTACTTACTTCCAAAACCCACTTCCTTCTGCATCTGGTCTGCACTCCCGCACGTCCAAGAGGCACAAACTTGAGCATGTCTGGCACACATCCACCCATCACCAGATATGGTTGGACCACATCAAGTGCTGTCGGGCCTCACTCTCCTCTACCAAAACAACCCACTACAATAGGGTCATTATAGAAAACAAAGATAATCCACAGCTTCTTTTCTCCACCACCAACTATCTCTTTAAACCTCTCTCCCCTGCCCCCTCCACCCTCACCTCCAATAACAAATGCAAGTAGTTCATGGACTTCTTTGTCATTAGGATTAATTCCATCCATTTAGCTGATCTTGCTGTTTACCCCCACCTCCTATTTCCCACCAAACCTCCACCCAGGCTACCCCCTCTCTAGCCCTGAGCCCACATCCTTCTCTAGTTTCTCTCCTAGATTTCATTATGCTCTTTCCATGAGACCCATCTCTTGCTCCCTTTACCCCATTTCCACTAAATTCTGAACCACACAACATCCCTTCCCCTGCCTCTCATGCTAGCTGACCTCAGGTGCTGTCCACCTCCCTTACAAATCTGCCATCATCACACTTTTCCTAAAAAAAAACCTTTGATCCCTCTTTCCTTGCAAACCACCACCCCATTCCCAACCTCCTTTTCCTCTTCAAAGTCCTTGAACCTATAAATAGTCTCCCAAATCCGAGACCGTGTTTCCTGCAACACCATGTTTGAACCTCTTCAATCAGGTTCGCCCTGCCACAGCACTGGAGCAACCCTAATTAAAGGAACAAATGACAGCCTTTGTGACTGTGACCGTGGTGCACTCTCCCTCCTCATCCCTCATCCTTCTCGACCTCTCTCGACCTCTCTCGACCTCTCTGCAACTTTTGACATGGTTGGTCACACCATCCTCCTCCAACGTCTCTCCTCCGTTGACCAACTGAGTGGGACTGCCCTCGTCTTATTCCATTCTTTCTGGGGAAATCCGGAACAAGGGGGTATAATCTTAAAATTAGAGCTAGATGATACAGCAATGAAATCAGGTAGCTTTTTTTTCACTCAAAGGTCGTGAAAATATGAAATTCTCTTACCAAATAACTGTGGATGCTGGGTCAGTTGAACTTTTCAAGTCTGAGAGGGGCAATTTTTTAGTAGGTAAGGGTGTCAAGGGATATGTGTCAAAGGCAGTTAAATGGAGTTGAGGTACAGATCAGCTATGCTCTACTTGAATGGCAGAACAGGCTCGAGGGGCTGAATGGCCTGCTCCTGTTCCCATGTAAATCCCAGCCTTCCTCCATTAACTCCTGAATTCACAATACACAATTCACTCTATATATTGACCCGAAGCTGTTTCATATTGTACTTACACAATTTATGGATTACAATTATAAAGCGTGTTAGGTTCATTGACTGAGATGAGGTTCCAACATATATATTACAGAGTCAGATGTGGCTCAGTGGGTAGCATACTTGCCTCTGAGTCAGAAGGTTATGGATTCAAGTCCCCCTCCAGAAACTTGAGCACATAAATCTAGGCTGACACTTCAATGCAATACTGAGTGAGTGCTGCACTGTCGGAGGTGCTGTCTTTCGGATGAGATGTTAAACTGAGGCCCTGTCTGCTCTCTCAGGTGGATATAAAAGATTTCATGACACTATTTTGAAGAAGAGCCCGTGAACTGGCCAATAGTTATCCCTCAATCAACATAACAAAACAGATTAACTGGTCATTATCACATTGCTGTTTGTGGGAGCTTGCTGTGCGCAAGTTGGCTGCCTGTTTCCCACATCGTCATTACAACAGTGACTACACTCCGAAAGTATGTCAATGGCTGTAAAGCGCTTTGAGACGTCCGGTGGTCGTGAAAGGCGCTATATAAATGCAAGTCCTTCTTTCTACTTATTAATCATACACCACCATTCAGGTCAAAACGTGCCACGCAATTAATTGCGGTTTCTTTAAGTGGAGTGATTTTTAAACAAGTAATGTTGTTGACGGTCCAGTACTAAAAGCAACGCGAATATCTTATTGTCCAGCGTTAGCTACCCATTGAGGATTCCCTTTGAAATCGATTGGGTATGTTTTCTGTTCACATATTCTCAGTTTGGAGCGATAACACAATTCTAAATGTTTCAATTCATGCTTCTTGGAGTACTATGAACAGTCTTGGAAGTACGGAAGAAGAAACATTTGTTGCGATTTAGCAGAGGGCATGGTTCAAATGCAGTATTAATTAGTTATATTCATGGACGCTGTTTAACTGTGGGGTTTAAATGGATTACTGCAGCTGCACTTAGAGCACCAGTGTGCCGGCCGGGCCTGTCAGTACCGGGAGAGCCACCAGGTGGCACCAGCTGTCCGGCCAAAGCGGCCTCTCTGCCAGGCTGACCCTGAACAGCAGGGTGTCTGCTGCTGCATGGGATATTTTGAAGGTGACGTGCAAGGCTTCTCCAGAGTGTAAATGTTGACGATTATGAATGTTTCTGGAGTGTTCGACTCCGTTCTAACAAGGAGAGAGAAATAAACGAGCAGAATATGGTTAAGTAATGAGATTATGATAGTGTAGTCCTGCAAATATCTGCAAATGAGAAAGAAAAAGCATCTGAGCAAATCGATCAAAAAAAAGCTCCACTAAAAATAATCTGCGAATCTTACAGCACAGAAGACACCCTCTCTCTGTCGGCTGGTTAAAAGAGCTGTCCAATTAGTCCCCTCACTCTTTCCCCACAGCCCTGCAAATATTTTCCTTTTCACGGAAAAGATCCACGTCCGGACATTTCGGTGAGGAATCCTCATTTGTCACTCAGCGGCCTCTTGCTTGCGAGCTATTGGCTCCGGGTCGGCGCGTCTCTGTCGGGCTCACCTGCTTTTGCAGAGCACAAGCAGTTCGAAGGATGAAGGTTGCCCCACGGTGGGGGGCTTATTTACTATGTTTACACACATCCTCTGAACTTCGTCTGTCCTGTGCTTTGCAGAAAATCAACTCCCATATACGCCCGTGCCGGCAAAATTCTTTCAGAGCACACCAATTCAGAATAGACAAACGCAGCAGAAATACCCAAACGACGCTGCTGCTTCAGAACTCGAATTTGTGTATTGAGAAAGTCAACTTTATTGGAGAGGGGAAAAAGTACTGAAAGATCTTTTAAAAACAGGACATATATAATTGCGCAAATCCGACGGTTAGACTGTTGGGGTACTGGACTCCTCCAGAACCGCCTACACCGCAGGCCACCGGCTAAGTGTTATTCAGACAGGAGAGGCCAGGCCCTACAGGGGCGGGTGATCCCTCCTTGTGGATTGGTATTCTCCCCAGCAGTCTTCCACATGGCCCATAATGGAACCAAATCCCCCGTCGTAATGAGTGGCAGGGCCTCCAAGCATTGACCTTCAGACTAGCAGGCAAACGTCCGATTGCATGAGCTACCCGTCTGGTAGCTGAGCCTAATTCCGAAACATGTTCAAAGATTTCGATGTGGTGGCGGTGGTTGCTTCCCAGGGCATTGGGTTCCGGGCCATCAAATCCCAGTTTCCAGGACTGGCGCCCTTCTCCCCACATACCCAGGCATTGCTGCCGGCCGTGCCCAAGTACACTGCAGAGTTTGTAAGTGAAGTCGGCCATTAAATACTCCATCAAGCGCTGAATCGCGGTGTAAACACTACAGCACAGGAGAAGTCGGAAACAATCCTGAGCTGGGAACTTTAGATGCCCTATTCTATACTGCAGCTTCAGGTTTTTCTTCAAATCTGGAACCTGAAATAATTCAATTGCTGTGAGTCAGTAATAACATTGGAAACGCCTAGTCTGATTTGGAGTGCTGAGGAGAAGCTGAGTAGCCAAACTGTAGAGTGGACATCACTTTGCCCATCTCTGAAACATGATTGCATTGAACTTCACCACATGTGAAGATTTTTGCAACAAAACCTCAGAATACTTTTGATGAATCTGTTATCGTTTGTCTGAGTTTATGTGTGTGTGTTTGGGAGGCGGTTATATTTTACACTATTCAATATTTTAAAGTCTTCCCAATTTACGATCATTTTGCGTTTCCCCTTATCAACATGTGAAAGAAACTTGTTACATGTTGGAATTGTTTAGGGGCGAGCTGGTTCATATTGCATTATCCTGCACAAGAGCAGTAAACAAAGTGTTCAGCTTGAATTGAAGTATTCCAGTTGATCAATTCGGATATTTCTCGTTGAAGATCACTAACATCTAACGATAATAATCCCTTCGGCTCCAGGGCTGAAAACGTATTTGGAATCAAGAAATGTTCTTTTATCTTCAAAGGAGAAGGGGAATAAAGAACCAAGCAGCCAGACTTTAACACCAACGTGGAAATGCGTTATTCTAAGGAGCAAGACACCCATTTTTGCATTTTTTTAAATTATGTCTGAGACTTGTGCACAAATACATGAAGTCTTGTATCAAAAATAACCTAATGTTGTTACCTGAAAAAATAGAATGGCAGATAAACATAGATGTACAAGTGTCACAAAATACATTTAACAACGGCTTTCAAACCCGCATACATACCCGATTATATTCCTCTTAAAAATTTATGTACCATTCTATTTCTAAATACACATTCAACACTGCCGTTGACATCTCCAAAAAGCATTGACTGTAAGATCCCCATGTTTGGACTCTTATTTAATGACTCCCGCATCGGCTGTAAAAGTCTAATAATGGGAATGTCGGTGTTACAAACACATTCAAACTACTGTTGGTGCCATCATAAAACTCTCACCTATGTTAGGACTCGATTTGCTATAGAAATCACTGATGCGTGTAATTTGCAACAGATTTGTTTCTGCTGTTTCGCGTTACAGCAAATAACTTATGAACTATGTCTGTAGCCGGGGGTTGATTAATATTCCCGACCTAAAGTAATGCATTTTCTGATTTTTTTTTTGTGTGTGTTGGACTGTACCTGTGTCGTTCTGTACAACCGTGTTGCTACTTCCCTGAAACAGAACACCAAATAGACTTATTAGTGCTCCTTTTATTGAATATCAAGATGTCACAATTAGGTACTAGTCAGATGAGATTTCACGACAGTTGCAAATCCGGAAAAAATGCCTTTGGTCCATTTAACCGTGTGCAAGTTATTGCTTTGCGAATGTATTCAGTCCTTGAGTTACAATTAAATCCCTATCCTTCGCAACGTTATTCTTTGAACGATATTCTACACGTGTTTGTGTTGTATTGAACCGTTTTGCCTCCTATACTTACGGTTTTGAACCGTTAATTGTCTGCAACGGGGTGGTTTCAGTAAGTACATTTGAAATAGGTGTGACTTATAACATTTATATTGCCGATTAATATTAATCGCTATCACTATTGTTATCGATGTCCAGGGTCCTGGAGCACGGTCATGCCAAACTGCTCCTGCTCTATTATGAACGTGTAGTACTGCTGGATCTATTTTAACAAATAGAAGGCAGAAAGCTGACACGCACTCTCTTTCACAGGTGCCATTCCCTATTACATTATTGCTGATCATTTATCACACACAAATCCGTACACATTCACGGAAGTTTGCTTTTACGAGCGATGTAACAGAGCACATCCATGTAGATTATGTCAGCAAAAAGATATAACAATTATTTTCTGGACAATCTCGCTCTCTTTCCTTTATATCACGAAGCCGTGACATTACACACGCTTGAAAAGTAAATGCCAATTCATTGCAATTGTGGTTGCATATTGTGTATCAATAGAGAATTACCATAATTTTTAAAAACGCCTGTTAAAGTAAGGGATATTCTGCAAATGAGGAGCCAAGCAGCTTTCGCCAGCTTGAAAGGCTGTTTTGCTGTGGAAAATATATGGACAGATGTAGTTCATTTGAACTCCTCGGGGTCACGTGGTTGGACGTTGTTTGACATGGAATACAGCAATCGTCGAATTCTGTGAGCAATGCGCATATTTGAAAAAGGGATGTTATTTTTGGGAAGAAAAGTGCTTATTGTACACTTACGAAAATGTTGACCCATTTAAAGGGCTGCTTAGACAGACATTTCTAATAAATGTGGGAGCAAGGCTGCCAGCACTCTGCTCAATGTGACGGCTGTTTTGTCTCCACCATCTAGCTGCAAAATAATCCGGGTAGGTTCCTGTGAGCCTTTGTGTTTGCTCCGGGAGATGTTGGCTGAAAGGATCGAGTTACAACTTTCATTTCCTGAAATGTTTGAGGGGACATCCAGAGTTTTATCCTCAAATCAGCCAGACCCACGAGCTCGTGTTTCAGAGCCTGTCAATCAGCTGTCACCGAACAAATGGGCCTTTTTTAAGAGAAGGAGATGGAGATCTACCTGTTATTCATGACCTTTTAACAGGTGATCGCTCACCGTAAGAACAGGTAGTAATAATGATTTAGCTTGTCCCTTGTTTCCTCTTTTAAAAATGTTGGTAAGTGAATACTATCCTTCCCTTCCCCTGTTTTTCAGCTCTTTAAGACAGATGAATACATCAAATGTAAGTCAATATCTATCTTGTTTAGAAAACTTTCGGCCATTCATAAAACACCCAGTGATTATAAATACCAGTAATTTTTCAATAAATCCTTTGTACAAATAAACCTGTAAGAGACGCTGGCCATGAAACTATAACCTTGATGTCCCATTTAGTTGATCAGATGTGCTGATCAAACAACGACACAATTCCACATATTTAAACAGTGGAGACCATGGTATCATCTCTGTATAAAATCAGTTGCCTTTTCAGATTTTAACTTCCTTCATCATTTTAATGCAATGCTATCCTCAAAGGAGGCACTTCCTACCCGAAATAACGGAGTTTATGGTATCTAGTTCAGTCTTTCTCCAGCACAGAATTACTTTTATAGCTACAGCATATTTGATGTTTAATTCCTGCCAAATCGAAATTAAAAATTAAACTCGATGACCAAATCCAACTGGAGAGATGAGGGATGGGGGGTTGGCGGGGAGGAAAGAAAAATGTGCCAAGAGCACAGTTACACCACGTTTTCTAAATATGCTCTTTCTAATGCTAGTTTGTGTTCGGGCTTGTTGGATTTATTAGTCCCGTGCACATGGAAATTAACTGGTCGCTTTCGAAAAGTTGTTAGTGAACGCTGGTGAATTAAATACGCGCTATAAACCAGATTTATTGTCACATTTTCAGCTAATTCTTGGAATAAATTCGGGCTTGTGTTTTGCAAATTCAAGACGTGGTTTTCGGCACCACTTTGAGGAGTCCTGCACTACAACGCTGACCCAGCGACAACTGGGGGGATTTTTGATCAAGATAACTCCATTATTTAAAAAACATTGAACCAGAATATATGCATTTGTAGATCCCACACACAAATGGGGGATACAGTAACATGGATTGCAGTGCACTGTGTATGTACCTTGCAATATATTTCTAGGCTTGAAGGTGTTGTTCTCAATCTGACACTGGAAATAGATCCTTATGAATTGCAGAAATGTTCAGGTTCCCAGTGATTGTAACGAATTGCACCTTCATAACAATACCCCTTTTCCCTCTAAATGTTTGGATGAAATATATTCCCATAAACGCCCTTTAAGACTATAACGAATGCATTTAATCAGAGATTGAAGGTCGCGTGTGTATCTGGTACTTGTTAAGAATAATTATAATTTAAATTTAAAAAATCACTTCGTGAATAAAATCACCCGAATTCTCTATTGGGTGTATCTGTTTTTCAGGTTTTGGGTGACTAGACTGTCAGTGCATATAATCCCTATGTGCTTCTGTCAAGTATTCCCTGAAGCATTTCACCATATGGATAATGCGATGTTAATGTGCACCCGTTTAAGTATCTACCTGTTTTCGGGAAGGAACGGCGCCATCCTATTCGTTGGATGTTATTTATTTTCTGTGTGGTTTAGTTAATGAAGTTCTCCTCCGAATGGAGATTTCTACTTGACATGTGGGTGTGAGGCGAACAAATTTGAGGTACCGGTAACTCCCTTTTAAACCCCTTCTCCAGGGTTACAACTACAAATGAGGATTAACGGAAATTTAGCTTTGCGCACATTCCAGCTACTTTGTCCCTGAGAATTGTTAAATGCCTTTGTTACTACATGACATTCGAAGCTCTGCTGCACTCCTGTGTCTCACTGCGGCACCAACTCGCCTCAAGTTTCAGCTTTCTCACGGTTCATGCATTTTTCACAAAAAAAATCGATATTTCAAGTACGGAAAGTAAAAGATCGGGAAACTGCATATTCTTTGATTTCTCGGAAAACCAAGTGAGGACGGAAGGCAATCCTCCTCCCCCCCCCCCCCCCCCCCACCCAACTCCCACCCCTCCATCTTTATTTCAGTGCATTCAAAAAAAAACATCTGCATGATTTTGCTTAGTTCGGTATGTGTCTAAACTGCCCCTGCACAACCCGACTAAAACAATAGCAATTGGATCACAAAAGCAAATCATTGATATCTGATCTTCACTTATCAATAAAGACAGATCTGGCCGGGGCAGTGATGTGTAGAGTTAATCTGCTCGTTTAGAGCCGCATTTACTTCAGTGGTAATTTCATCAGGATCGACCACCTTGGAGTGAGGTCAAAGTATGCATCACTCCAGGGGGCTGCAGGTGTATGTTAAATTACACAGTGACTGCTGCGGTGTTGCTGCTAATGAGAATTGAAATGTGATACCGTTTTTATGTTGCATTTTTTGTTACTTTTTTTTAACATCTTTGTATTTGGGGGATTTGCCTCGCTTCTACTCTGATCTAATAATTCGAAATTATAAAAGGCCTCGACGTTTACTTCTGTTATTTTGCTAATACTGCACAATGTTTGCGCTTTGAGGAGACATTTCAGGAAGAAATAACGCAATCAATGCACTTCCTTATTAAGTGCAAGGCCAGTGTCTAATTAAAATGATCAGGTGGATGCTTGTGCAAAAATAGTGCCCGTTTGTGTTCACATTTCACGTTCTACCTTCATGTCCATCAAACAATGACCCAGTAAGTTCCAACAAACCTGCTGTCATGCAACATGACTTGTGGGGGGGGTGGGGGGGGGGGGGGTAATCTTCTATAACCTTCAAGCGATGGTTCTGCTCGCCAAAGGTCTGCGGTCATTCGTACTTTAATCGGTCAATCGCATTGGGAAACACGTGGTGATACAGTATGTTTAAATGGTTGCTGCCAAGGGTAGCCAGAAATAACTGTCCTGGACAAGTCACTCATCCGTTACTGATACAGGAAGGAACATCACTACTTTTAGAGCCGCCGTGTTTCAGTTGTTTTATTATTGGTTTGAAACTGCAGCTTTGGAATTTGAAGAAAATTCATTTCCCATCTGCAGCGCGTCGCTATCTCTTTAATTGAGTGTTCTTTCAAGCAAAAAGTGCTAGAATCAGCTATGACCATCCATTTTATACACAGGCAGCTAAGTAGTTGTGCAGGTATCGTAATAATCTGGTTGACACACAGGCTGCATTGCTGCTGCGGTTTAATACACGGCGTCACCTAATTATTCAACATAAATCATAAATCGCTCCTTCAACACCTTCATTTCGACTGTTTTTTTTCCTACTCCTGGTGCATTTTACTACATTTTACTAACAAAAAAAAATTATTTCAATGCAACTAGTGTTTTGCAAAATTTATTTTTTTTTAAATGTTCTAGCTGTTGAGCAAAGATGGCCCCGAACTCGGCGTATGTGGAACTCAGTCTGCTGTCTGGCTTTTATTTCAAATAAGCTTAACAACCCTTTTCAGTGAGTATTTCGAGGTGCAGTGTAACATTACTGCGTCCATTCGACAGGCACCATTAAAAAAACATCCATTATTCAATGATGTAATAAAGCAGTCGCAGAAACTTTGACTACTTCAGAAATAACCTATCTCAGTGCTCATTGGGAGTCTGCTGTCCTTCTTAAAGATCTTAGAACGAGGTGTATTTGCTTAATTATGCGAACAGCTTGTATGTGACGTTAAGGTCACGTTCATTCAAACTTCTAAAATGTCTGGTTATTTTATATTTCTGCATATTTCATATTTGGAAAAAGCAAAATAAGGCCAAAATGATTTATTGGTTAATAAAACGTCATGCCTGTCCCTATCACCTGTCGATTTTCTTCGAATGTTTGGCAGTGTTATTCCTCATTGGTTAAGTGTTTTGTTTTATTTTTCCCAATTGCTTATTTTCTACATTCCCATTCACATATCACATTGTACACGTTTCGTCTCCCAAATGTTGCTCAGTCATAATACTGTCCAACCACGTGGCAGGAAAAAAATCTGAGATGCAGGCATGACAGTCCCTCTGCCGTCCATTATCTACTCCTAAAATAAACTCTACACACATTAAAATAACGCCCCAAAATTCCAAACTTATCCAGAAACTGAGAGAAACGAGGAACAGAAAAATCACAGGCAGAAAAGGTGAGAGTAACATAGACACACGGGGAACAACAGAGCAACGCCATCCACACTAGGCATCTTGAAGATGGCTACAAGAGCTGTCGTGGCGGCGAAGATTCCCCGATCCCCAAATGATCGCATTCAGAAAACACAAAGCATTCCATAAGAAGCCTCAATTGAACCAGTCTGATATCAGCTCCCCGGTTCAAAGTCTGCCCCGACTGCTCTCAGTCGCCGTACGACAACTATAAGATCTTGAGGGGAGACAACAAGTGATGTCAACTCAGTGCCGGTCACGCACACGGAACACCCATGCCCCAAACTAGCCATGAGCATTGCCACGGGAGATCAAGTAATGCATTGATAAATAGAAAAGAAGCCAAACAAGATGACAATTGAAAAGCTGATGGAAGTTCCTACTGTATTTTCAATGATAGGCAATCTAGCCCTGTGTGTCACGCCAGAGTGACTTGCATATTCATGTGCTTATACCAAAGACTACAACTCCCTTCCAATAATCTGAATTTCATGTAGCGCTACATTTGATGACATCTGAAAGAACAAGCTTCACTATTATTCATGGGGCCCTGGAGTTTTGTAATGTATTTATACAAATATTAATATTTCAAAACGTTATCACTTTCAAAAAACGTTAAACGCAAACATATCGTGTATCTTCCAAGTGCGTCAGTGCACTTAGGGAACACGAATTTTCTTCAGCTATGTCACCTTTACTGTGCTTGCTATTTGAACACGTTCCCTGGCTTTGCTACGTGTCGCACAGTGAAAAACTATATAATTTAGTAACCATTTTGTGCAATTAGAGTTCTAAAGCTACATTAGGAGATAAGGAGTTATGGGGAGCGGGCGGGGAAGTGGAGCTGAGTCCATGATCAGATCTGCCATGATCTTATTGAATGGCAGAGCAGGCTCGAGGGGCCATATGGCCTACTCCTGTGCCTATTTCTTATGTTCTTATATAATTATTATACGTTGCACTGAAGGTTGGTGTGATGTCTATCAGAAACTGTTGTTCTATTTCCCAGCGGGCTTTCCCCCAATTTTCAACCGAACTTTAAAGATTGCAGTCCGATGACAGCCATATTTTGACATGGGCCATACTAAACGCATCTGCATTAATCAAACACGTTTTCTTCAAACATGTTTGCCACAGGAGTATTTTATCATTCGGTGTTGGCATTGCTTTCCATTTCAAACAGCCTTTTTATGTATTTCTGATAATTCAAACCATAGTTATGTATGATGCAAGCCAACCATCTTGCTAGGGGGAAAAATGGGAAACTTTGTCAATGTGATTGATTCCGACCAAAGAATCAGCCCTCTACAGTTAAGTTCTGGAAAGGACCATATAGTGGAAATTAGTTTTTTTTTAATTCACTTAGCTGCATGATGCTTATTAGTTCTGAGAAAGGACACGACTTCGGGGCTATAGTATAAACATAACCTCTGTTTGCGGATTTAAATAAAGAACCTCATTTTGTGAACACGCTTAAAATTTAAAGAAAACAAATTTGAAATCAGTGCCGAGGTGCTTCTAAAAACACAAAAGACTGAATTGAATCCCTGTAATATTTGCCAAAATCTGCTCCACATTCACCAGGCGCAGTCCAGCCAGCGGCTGGTTCACATTAACTCCAGGAAATCCTCAGTTCTCTCCAAACTCGAGCTGTTCAAAACAATTACCCTCATCTCATAGAAGGCCTTTCTAGTTTCCAGCAAAAAGTGTCTGGAGGCCAGTCGTGTGTTTATTTTACATTTAGAAGAAAACTCGACCAAAACCGAATGTCTTTCGTAACCATTGGGGTATGGGGCACTTGCCGTTTGAGCAGCTATTTTAAGATTACTGAAAATAAAACGCCCCGAGTGTAACAAGATCAAAGTCATCCAGGAGCAGACCATCGTGATGCTACATTTTCTCTACACGTACAATAAAAGAGGTTTAAGTACAACGTGTAAGGAGAGTAAATGCAAAGATCGCCCGTGGTTAGTATCTGCAGTGAGGGATTCATTTGCTATAAAGTCCTGTCCCAAACTGCTGAATTGTATATTAGCCGAAACCCATCGCTCCGGGGTTGCTTTAACTAATTTGACCGGAGTATGATATCTGTATTAAACCTCCACGCAAATCTTGTCGTTGCTCTAATGAAAAGGTAACTTAAAACAAATTTCTAAAAATATATTTTTATAAATTTAAAAAAAACACAAAATCGTCCTGACCTATAATCGTATTGGAAACTTGGAATAAACATAAGTATTTAGTTAATGAGAGTTCTCGTTATGTTTTAGTAGCTATCGGTTTTTAGGCTATTTCTGATGCTTTCTTTGAGGTTTGCTAATTAAAATGACCTTGTAAATATTGGTAAACTGCTTGAGTCTTTTGAAAATATCTATTCTGTCCCTGTTCCAATCATCTTACTCCCACTTACTAAAGTTGTCATAAAAGGTTACTGCAGCCATTTCGCCAATCTCCTCATTGAAGTGATGGCAGTTGATCGCAGTAATACTTTATGCTATCGTCTCTTTTAATCACATCACTAACCATCGGAGGAGGTGAAGGAGAAGTGACGCGTTGTTAAACTGCAATACTTTCTATTGCTGTAAATATGTTTGCATTTGAAGCGTAGCCAAATAAAATTACATTTCTCTTTCGATCCCAAGTAACATCTAGAGCGACTCGTGCTTCATTTACACCACCTTTCAGGGCAAATGTGTGTTTTACACAAGAGTTCAGGCAAAACGGAGTCAGTCCCGAGTGAGAGTCTGTCCTCCAGAGGGGGTGAGATCTCCATGGCCCGAAACATATAGAATAAACATTCTACAACCTTCAGTAAACCAGAACCATGTACTATTCAAAGGCATTAGGGATACGACACACGAATAAAGTACCGGGCAACCTGCAAACAAGTTCCTGTCATTGTTCTAAATAGATAATTCATTTCAATGTTGGATTATATTTTTTTCTTGGGTTTACCGGAAGTTGGGGGCGTATAAAACGAGTTGTGCCATTTTTCTGCATAGCACTACAATACAAAGAAGTTGAGGGCACACAATAGTGAAAGTGTGTTACCTCCAGCAGCTTGTCTGTGGTATAAAGTTTAAAGTGTCGAATTAGTTGGACTGAAGGTGATTTTATAGAGTTTTAGCAAACGAAGTTGGATAATTGTGAATGAGTCCACCCACTTCAGGACAGGACAGGATTCGGAGCATGCAAAATAAAGCATCGACACATTATCAGCATTTGCAAAACTGATGACAGTGTGTTAATTTTGTAATTTCTGTTTCATTGTGTAAAAGAAGTAAACAAAGACCGACCTGATAGCCTGGGGCCCGATCTTTAACTTTTGGGGAACAGATCCCGGGGGGTGGTGGAGCGAATGGAACAAAATGACAAGTTTTCAACAGTTTTCACTTTTTTTATTTCTACATTTTGTAAACCAGGCTGTAGGATAGAAAACATCCAGGACACTGAAACTATTTTCTGGGTCAAACTAAGCTTTCTTGAGAGCATGTCCAAAACAAAAAGAAATAAATATTTATCTGAGAAAGCGCACTCGGAAAAGGCCGAATGGCTGCTCTTTATGGTCTGTCTAAATGAATCCCCTACCTGCTAGGGGCCAAAGACTTGTTCTTTGGGGTTGCAACACTTTGCCGGCCAGAGGGGAATTTAGAAGCATATAATCGCTTTGTTCCTAAGTTCCAAGAATAATGCAACGGTTACTCACTGTGATACTGAGGGAAACTTGTGGCTGTGAGATTGTGAGTAAACACCTACGCGCTGTTTCATCGTCTTCCTCCTAAATATGGTCAATATATAAACATATTAATATTGGCGATCTTTCACCCGCACGCGAGTTGCATGGAGCCGGGTCCAATAACAGCTTCAAGCATTACTTTCTGAAAAAAACAGTCGCTAAATATCTTTTCTTGAAATGTGAAAATAAGGAGACAACATAAGCACGTGCTTTTCACATGTTTGGATTTTATTATAAACTATTTCCATGTTACTCTCCATACACCACTGGGGAAAATGTAAACTTCGAGCCGCCCCCGTGCCTGAACTTTGCCTGATATTCAGTGGGCTTGTTATTATTTCTGCAGTTACCTCCGTTATAGACCGTTCCTCCTATTCGACGCCTCATTTCAGATTCGCGATCAGTAAATCTCAAGAAACGCAAACAGATCGAAAACGAGATATAATCCAGGTCGATTCTGACAGATGCACGAACCTGGCAGAAACAGTATTGGCCGGCCACTCGTTTGGTTGCATTTGCAACGCCCTTTGTGTAGTGGGGAGAGTATAAAGATTTGAAGAGCATTAAGTGAAATATCAAGCCTCTCTGCAGTTCATGAAGACGGGTTTTTTTTTAATAAAGGAAAGTGTCTCGCTTTTTTCACAGATTAAGTACCATCAGTTGAAATTCCATAACTTCGACAAGACTGTTCAATTATTTACACAGCACAGCACTGGAGTGTCTGATCAGTTCATAATTCGGCTGTCCAGCAGCGATTTGCTCTTTTACGATCCCAGATCGACCAGGCTGGATGTGAGAGTGCCGAGCAGGGAGTCCTGCAGTCCATGCGGATGGACTGGGCCGGCGTGGCCGCTGGGCGAGGAGCTCAGGCCGTGAAGAGAGAAGGTGGAATCCACGGATTGGTTCAGACTCCCGGGCAGCAGTAAGACAGGACTGCCAGAGCAATGGTCTGGGCTCTGGGGCGGCGATAACTCCTCGTCCGAACTCGACATCAGGTTTTTACTACGGTTGATGGGAGACAACTGGTTCTGTTTATTGCCAGAAGTATTTGTGTTTTCATTGTTTTCCCTATTGGAACAGGAAACATAGCAAGAGCTCAAAATAAAGTGACGATTTAAAAAATATTCAACCGAGAAACCTTACCTCCATTCGGTACTCGAGTGCCCCCCCCCCCCTACTTGAAATTATTCGCCGTAAGTTTATAATGAGAAATTAATGATTATAGCAAGTATTAACTTACTCCAAGGAAATACTTTATTAGTTCCCACTTGTATATGTACAATGAAGAACGCCACGGAGTTGCTCCTCTAGTACATTTAACAGGTTACCCCACATTAATGAGAATTTGTGTCAGTTACAGATGGGATGTGTGTTCTGGATGTGTGTTCTATGCAGTCGGAGACATTCTTGCTGTCTATTCGCAAGGATAGGTGCTGTTCCGTCATTACTGCATTCAATTGCTCGACAAAGAGCGAGCAACGGGACCCTCGATTACCAAATGCTATTTATACTCAGCAATTATTATTAATGTTAGCGATTATTAAAAAATAATAATCTGGGTTTAAAACTGACAAAAATGCAGAACCATAGATGACTATGAAATGGAACGGAGAAAATGTTTCACTTTGTTTTGTTTCCCCAAACATAACACGAGAATCGTAAACTTGGCTTCATTTGGTATTGGAATAGATCATTTGGGAGATGGATATTATGTGCTCAGTGTCCACGATGTTAATTCCATTACCTGGTAAGGCCTATCCAAACACCAAGACAAAACAATGTACAGCAGAAGTGTCGCCGTGTGTCATTTACTATGCATAACGTTTCTTACTTTAAGAATTAAAACCTTTCGGTTAATTTGGACATTTTTATTTCGAGTCTGACATTTTCTCTCCAGAACTACACCTTGGCTATAAATTATAACAATAATATTGATCATATATATTTTTTAAAGTTTACACCGCAACAGCTTTAGGTTAACAGTAACTTATGGATCCTGACTATAAACGGCGGTTACTGCTTATCAAATTAATTAACTTTAAGTATTTATATTTTAACACACTGCGGAAACAAAAATAATTCAGTGCTGTGAAATATGAGTTGGTGTTTTGCTCGGTTCCAACCATTGGACGAGCAGTTCAGTACAAGCAGCCCACAGGCAGGATCGAGCCCGCGGCCGGTTCTGAGCCTGAGTGTGAGTAAGCTGCCACTGACCAGAAATGAGATTGTTTTTATTCATTATCATGCCACGAGAAAACCTCCCGGTGTAAAACCGGGTTTCGGCGCGTGTGACTGTGCGCTCTCTCTTTCTCTCTCTCTCTCTCCACACACTGTGCATGGGTTCTTACCTCTCCTTGGCCTCCGCCGCTCGGTCTCTCTGCCTTCTGTTTTTAAACCAGTTGCTGACCTGCGTGGTGGTGAGCCCAGTGGCTTCAGCCAATTCCCGTTTTTCTCTCGGAGATGGGTAAGGGTTGTGAGCGTACCACTCTCTCAACACACCCCGCGACTTCTCCTTAAAACAGTAACTTGTCTCTTCCCCGTCCCAAATCGTCCGGGGCAGGGGAAATTTCCTTCGGACCCGGTACTTGCCCACCGCACCGAGGGGCCTCCCCCGCAGCTTCTCGGCTTCGATGTAATGGGCCTTTAACCAGAGCTGCTGCAGTTTGGAGTGGTTGTGCGGCGAGAACTGGTGGCTCTCTAAGATCTTGTAGAGCTCTCGGAAGTTGCCCCTGTGGAAAGCCACCACCGCCTTGGCTTTCAGGACGCTCTCGTTCTTGTGGAGGTGGTCGCAGGCTGGCAGGGACCAGAGAAACCTGCCCAGCCTCTCTAGGTTGCCTCCTTGCTGGAGGACTTCGCAGACACAAGCCACTTGTTCTTGAGTAAAACCGAAAGAAGGCAGCACTGACATGGCTCACTTGCAGTCAGGGTGTAGTATCCACAAGCAGATCGCCAAAAGCAAAAAAAAAAAATCGCTGAGGCCAGTAAGGGTTAACAGATCCAAACAAGTCGCGGATATCCAGCGGGTGATATTCTCAGGCGCTAGTGATAGGGGCTGGCGGCAGCAGTGTGTTCCCATCCTAGTAAGTGCGCATTAATAGTGATGATCGGCCGCTGATTGGCTGCACATCCCTCCTACCATTGCAAGAGACAAGAGCAAAGTTTTCCTAAATGAAGGACTCTGGAGAACACGTCAGGATCTGAAATCCGAGCGCCTCTCAAATGTCACCTGTGGGATTGGTCGTCTTTACATACAAATCAATTACATTTCGGCTTTTGGAAGAACTCGATATATTCCTCTGAGGGCTCAACCTTTCATTTGCATTTTTCGTAACTTAGATACAAACGTTGAAATAGTTAGTGGCCCAGATTTTAAAACCATCAAGATCAAGTATTATTTTTTTACAGGGTCGACGATGTTAAAAAAATGCATGGTTTTATAACCACCCGGCGTATTTTCCCAGGGAACATGTAACAAGTATTGAAGCGTAAATACCTTTAAACTGGCCTTACCAGTCTCGAAAAATATCTTGTTTCCTTTTTTTAAAAATCTTCAAATCTGCAAACAAAAGTATAAAGGTAACGACAGCTGATCTGTGCAGCACATCTGCTTTCTCTTTTGACTGTTTTGCTTTAGGTGGTGAATAGTGGTAAGTCGAGCTTGAATACTGTATAAACATAATCCTTGACTGAAGCTTTACCATATACCAACACAAGGAACATAACCTCTGAAATTAATTCAGAGAGGCTTTCATGCTGTGTACTCGGTTTACCAATGGTAGTCTATTTCCAACAGTTATTCTGGGCAGGGCCATAACGGCAAGTAAAGCTCCTCGTTTAAATTGTTTTTCATGGCAGAACTGACTGGCTCTTTTTAATCAATTGGAAATGTACAGGCCTTTTGTAAAATGGTGCATTTTAATTTCTAACCAAGGATGAATTCTCGAAATGGTGTATATTGATGCGGTTCAAAACCTATTTTGGTCGGTCGGGAAAGAGGAGCAATATGCAATATTTCTGAAACTTGACATTGCCTCGATACAGTATCCCTTTCAGAAAGGGTTATTGATTAAATAGTCGCAACAGCCTTCCAACTCTTTGGCTTCTGCACAAAAGGATCACAGATTAAACAATCTTATTGCTCAGATACTTTTAAACTGGAAATTTTATCTACACAAAGTATCATCACTGTTTTAAATTGTGTGATTGGTAAATACCAATGTCCTTGAGATAAACTATATATCGAAGGGCATGGCGGTGAATGTTTTAAATAAATACACCCGAAGTTTCTGGTGATATATTTGCTCTGCATCTAACATAATGTACCGGGTTTCGCGTAGTCGGTGCTATGTGCTGATTGTGTTCTGCAATATCCGACATTGTACGCGATACCAAAGTAAGCTTCCGCCAAACCCCAGGTAGGGATTTTGCTGATAGAATGGGCCGGGCCGCTATTACTGCGGCGATGATGTCATGCTTCACGTTTCAATCCCCTTGTTAGCCAAAGTTAAAGTTAATGATGTCATGAAGGCTAGGCCTGTCCATTACCATGGTAATGAACGTGAACATGTCAGCAATATAAACGTTAGTTCGATTTTAATTTTAATTTCGATTATCCCAGAAATTTTAATTCAATATTCTATGTGTTCTTGTCTCTAGTTTTAAAATAGTCAATCCAGATAGTTAGTATGTTCTGATCATAAACAAACCTCAGAAACAAAGACATCATAATAGATTATTTCAGGCCTAACTAAAAATATGATGGAGAAGAAGTTTCCATAACTCAGAGATAAAGCCATCCAATTTTTCGTCAGAATTTGAACTGTACTTTTGTTTTCAGATTAGATGTTTAATTTTTGTTAAATAACGGTCAGAACAATTGGCAGTGTTAATTATCCAAAGCCCTTTTCTATACTCCAATCTTTCCAAATTAATTAAAAGAACTCTGAAGCAATTACACTTCTTTATCTGCAATGATAATCGGGGCTGCTCGATAGGCTCGACTGGTGAAGGCGAGTTTGACTGATAAAAGGATTAGGCGGCGATCTGTCAGATACGTGTCTTTATTTAGAATTGTTGATTCCATCAGAATACAAAATTAGAAGGGAAAAGGCATTGCCCTGCTATGTGGCTCAGTGGCTGCTTTTCTTTCCTTATTTTAGAGTCTGAGAGGTGGGAGATAGGGTTAGGGAGCAGGGCTGGGTCCTGACAGCAGGGATGTCTCCACTTGTGGCAGATCCTTATTGACAAGGCAGCTGTTTGGGGACCGGAACCGATCCTTAACCCTCTATCTAAGTCAGAGATTACCGTAAATCACCGAAATCCCCCGCGCGTCTAACTGCAGTGCAGTGAGTTCCAAAGCACACTCTACTTGTAATATAAGGTAACCGGCTGAGATGTGTGTAATGTGATGGGTGTGCCTGCCCACCTTGTTTCCCTACATTACAACAGTGACTACGCGTCAAAGGTACTTTATTGGCTGTGAAGTGCTGTGTGACGACCTGAGGCCGTGAAAGACGCTATATAAACGCAAGTTCTTTATGTTCCTAAACTGCTGACTATCTTTTCGGTTTCCATAGTAGCAAGCACGAAGATGCTCCAATTGCGAAATCAATATATGATATTGCTGGTAGCTAAAGTATTGGAATTCAACAGATAGTGGGGTTTTCTCTTTGTTATTAAATCTGTATAGTAAATAATTGGCATCAACCTGGGGGCAATGGCTATTCTAAACTGGCCACAATTCTGTCCATTCATAGATCCCGAGCTGGACGTGGTTATCTATTGTTCAAGCTTAGATATTGGAAGTTACCAAGGCCCTGTTTCAGGACGCACTCTTACCTCTTTTATATACTGGAAATTAAATAACCCAATTAGCACCGAACAGATTATTCGGTGCTATTCGGTGATAACTCTTGTGCTATACTTTTCATATGTAAGAACTGAACCATATATCTTGGAGATATTTTAAGGGCTCGATCAATTTTGTTCAGAACCCATGCGATAAACATAACTCTCTTCAGTTGTGTGAAGAATTCTAAATAATTTATAAATAGTTATAACATTGTGCTAAGCAACCACTTTATTTTGGTCGATAGCAAATGAAATTTTAAAGCCTAGTGCAGTCTGTACTCGATAAAACGCACACCTCCACTGCCTGCCTAAGTCGATGTCTTCAAAATAATGGTTTTCACATAATCACACGTTTTTCTTTAGTGAATGCATTCTTTATCTCATCATCAACATAGGCAGTCCCTCGAATCCAGGATGACTTGCTTCCACACCAAAAAGTTCACAGGTGTTTCAATGAAGGACCTAATATTATAGGTCCGAACTAAATTTTGAAGGGTGGAAGATGCATGTGCGTGGATTTTTTTAACCTTTGCACACCAGCCACCACACAGGCTTGACAGAGCTGGGTCTTGGCCCAATGGCTAGGATTAACCAAGATGATTGGAGACCAGCTCTACTGTACGGACCTAGTGCGCACACATATCGCTGTGTGGACTGGCCCGTGCTGCCCCTGGGCCCTCGCCTCTTCTGAGCCCAAAATTCACGCCTCTCCTGGGCCTGAGAGCACCATCAGAGCAGGCCGGGAGCAGAATTAGCAGCCCAGGGAGCAGCACATGCTGCAGCAGGAGAGCGACTGTAGTGAAGAGGGCGACTGGATCGGACGTCACCAAGACCCAAGTTGGTGATTGGAGCGTGGGCAGGTATAGCAGGAGCGGCGAAGTCCGGGCGAAGGAGCGGTGTGATTCTTTATCGGCCAGCCTCTCCTACACCAGAGGCCTGAGATGAAATGAAAATGTAATGTTCAAATGATATTTTAAGTTATATAATGTATCTTTGTTCCCATGAAAATACTCAGGTTAAAAAACATTATTCACAGGTAAAGCAGGATATCAAATTCATTATAAATTAATCTTCTGTCCGAAAAACCGGGCAGTTATGTTATATACAAAACAGAAAATGAATGGTTTAAATATTTGGCATTTACCCCCTGAGCATAGGATCAGTCCTTAATTCCTTTCCTTTTCTTGTTTTTTTTTCCAGAACCCACCTGTGTAGCTCTACGTATAAAACTCGTCCCTCTGTAGTTTTAACAATTATGTCGCGTCTCCTTAACTTCAGCTAACTGTGAAACGCTACACCCTTTCTCTTCAGAGACTCGGATTTATTTATAACTATGCAGAAGACCCGGATTTTTTTAACCTATTTCTGTAAAAATACGGATCCAAGTCTAAACATTGAACAAATTCACTTCATTCCGTTTGTTGAAGTTATCTAAATCCTCACCAAATCCATTAGCCTGGAATAGAATAAACCTTTAATCACTTTTAGTGATTCCTCTGAACACCTGTAAAAACAATGTTTGCGAGCGCCCTGGGAGATCTGGGACAGGGATCATCCTTCTAAGCCAATGCTAGTTTGTCTGTCTTGAAGGAAAATATAACCTACTTTTTTTTGTCTTTGACTTACTTATAGTGCAATCAGCAACGAAAACAATCGCAGGTAGTTACTGGGCGCAAACTACTTAGCAGCGCCCCACGATTTAGTCTGCAGTGGACAAACAGTCTGTCTGCAATGAACGTTGAACACACTCTTAGCTTATATATATATATATAAGAATTGGGGTCTACGCATTCCCCAAAAAAGCTGTTCAAGAAATACAAGTACAACTCCATCAGGCAAATGGCCAGAGATCTCTACTGGTCTGTTCAAGTTTGTTCCTTCAGCAATAGTGCAGATACAAAAAAAATCTAACCTCTCCGAAACATGCAGAAGTCAGATATTTAAAAGACAGCTACACTGTTTGGCCGAGAGTCATTTGAAACCACCACTACAATAAGAATACACGTCGGCCAACATATAACTGGGGATTTTATGACAGTTAAAAATGTAAGATAAGGTTTCACAATTAAGCTAACGTGACCTTAATACATTATGCAGTAGAAATGCCACTTAAAGAAAATCTGTCATCGTTGCAATCAACAAACATACATATTTAAACCAAACATTTTACCTGGAAATGCAATTAAAATAAACGTTTTTTTTAAATAAAATGACTTTTGTAGCATTTTCAACTGGAGAAGTACACGAATATTTCAACGTCTTTAAACGGTGAACTAGTTATTCACTGACTTCAGTTGTAGTCCTCTTGTATCAACATGATTTTCCAATGAAAGTAAATAAAAGTTCGAGTATTTGTGTGTATCGACGTGAGCACACTGGTCACATGTTTGATCTTTAGTTGCAATGGTGAGTTTCATAAAACGTTCTTTGTAACGGCGGGAGAATTCTGCTTCGTAAGGAAGAAAGTATGAATGATAGTAATGTTGTATGACATTAAATAAACAGCGGGGCTTGTCTGGAAAGATGGAGTTAATTAGCTGCTGCTTTCTGTTTAAATGAGGGCTCAGGAAGGTTGATTTGTTGTGGCGCAGTTTAATGGGATGTAGAGGGAGGTCTCAATGAGCACACGCCATTGGCTTCCTTTTAGTAACGTGAGCACAAGACTTCAGCGCAAAGTTGCACATTCTTTTGGATTTGTAACTGATTGGGATAACAGGAGAAATATTTAGATGGACAGTTAAGAACTGGGTACCATTTGCGACAACATAAAATTGCGTGCAACCGCGATTCACTTTACTTCTGTCCTCTGGAAATATGATAAGGTTAAGAAGAACGAATGCGCTACATTGTTGCGTGCGTTTATCATCAATTTATGAGGATGTGAACTTCATCGATGGGAATTTAGCATTTTCGTTTCAGTGAGATATATACTGTACATTTGTAAGAGATTATTGCCGTCTTGCTATCAACATGTTATGTGTCTGATTAAGTTCTGTTGTAGCTCATCCCCGAGAAATAACTTTTAAAATATTTTTTTCTTTGCTGAAAATAAGTTGATCTTTTATAAGGTTCACTTATGACACTTGCGTATGAACAACAACTTGCATTTATATAGCGCCTTTAACGTAGTAAAGCGTCCAAAGGTGTTTCACAGGAGCGTTTTCAAACAAAGCATTATATCAATAATGTATTCCAATTCCTAACTACCAAAAGGAAATAGTTGCGACAAAAATGAATACTTTTAAAGTCATTCGTTACAGTCATAAATGTGAAGCCCTCGAACGGATATAAAGGTTTTGGAGTCAGTAGGCATGGCCCCTGTGCTCTGGACTGTACGGTATCGTTTGTCTCTAATCAATCCAAATGCAATGGGGCGATTTGAGTGCATGATGAATGGATCTCAGGTTTCTTGTAATGGCTCTACCACATTTTACAGGCCCGCCTCTTTTAACCTGAGAAGCTGGAGGGACGACCTCATTTAAAGCTGCTGCTTGTTTCAAGATGTTGGGAAAGCCTGTAGGCTAATACTGCCGTGCATTTGCTACTGCTGCTAAATGGAATGATCAGCTGGCAAAAAGCAGTAAAACACTCCATCAGCAACTCACATATCTCTCACTGGCATCATTTTTCTCTATTAAATGGAATTTCTGGACAGAATTTTCCTTCCCATTGAAACATTTGCCCTAACGTTATTTCTTCACTCGCTTGGAAGAACAACCCTTCGTCAGGGAGTTTGTATGCAATTTGAGACGCTGTAAATCACCTTCCTCGCCTCAAGTCACCATCATTTTTTAATTTGATTGATACCTTGCCCCGCTAATCTAATATATCTCACAGTAATGTTACGCCTTACATTTTAGAAAACGGACTGTATATTAATTAACCATATTAACATCGCGTTGATGAAATTTGTAGCGGTTACTGGAATTTCTCTCTCTATATGTGTAGTTTAATGTTTCGACTACATAAGGAAGATTAAATGTCTTCACTTGAATAAAATGAAGGTTTTAAATTAAAACTCGGATTACAATTTGTGGAGCACTGCTATCGTTACAGCTACGTTAGGAGGTTGTTGTAAAAGTTGGGAGTTAATCTTAGAGTTAGAATTTAATCTCTTCAAGGACGTTCCTATAGGTTTAGACAGTAATTCTAGATATATTGTTAAATATTCTATCTATTATCTATCCATATATCTATCAACCATCCATCCATCCATCTATCTATCTATCTATCTATCTATCTATCCACAGTTCCCCACGTAGTCAAGATTATCTAAAATATATGATTATATTGAAATAACCTAATATACTTTTTATTAGATGAGATTCTGCATTTATTTTAATATTTGCGACTATAATATGTTAAATAGCTAATGTGGCCATGAGATTATAAGTCAGCCTTTTCTAAAAATAAACTATAGTTGTAAAATAGAGAGAATTTAGCTTCTATTGAATATTTTTGGTCCAATCCTGAAATGTAGATATGCTTCTTTTCAGACATCACTGTGACTGCTAATGGGAGTACTGACAGTAGATGGGGTACAGCACAGGCCATTGAAAATTATACTTATAACAGAGAGTGCTACCTTATGATCAGTCTTCATAATTTTTAACAGGACAATTATGAGCCATTTCTTAGTGAATACAAAGGATATGTTAGCAATAATTATATAGTTACTTAGAATTACATTGAGTGTACAGCACAGAAACAGGTCATTTGGCCCAACTGTTCTATCTTGGCATTTCTGCTCCACAGGAGCCTCCACCCACTCCTCTTCATTTAACCCTATCAACATAGCCTTCTATTCCTTTCTCCCTCTTGTGCTTGTATAGCTTCTCCTTAAATGCATCTATGCTATTTGCCTCAACTACTCCTTGTGGTAGCGAGTTCCACATTCTCACCACTCTGTGGGTAAAGAAGTTTCTCTTGAAGTTACTGTTGAATTTGGTTACTGTCTTATATTTATGGACCCTAGTTTTGGTACTGCCACAACTGGAAGCATCTTCTCTACGTCTAACCTATCAAATCCTTTCATAATCTTAAAGACCTCTATCAGGTCACTCTTCCGCCTTTTCTTTTGAAGAGAAAAGAGTCCCAGCCTTTCTTGATAAGTATATCCTCTCGGTTCTGTTATCATCTTTGTGGATCATTTTTTCACCTTCTCCAGTGCCTCTATATCCTTTTTATAATATGGAGACCAGAACTGTGCACAGTACTCCAATTGTGGTCTGTGGATACAAGTTTAACATAACTTCTCTGCTTTTCAATTCTATCCCTCTAGAAATGAACCCCAGTGCCTGGTTTGCTTTTATTTAAAATAAAGTAATTTAATATTACCAACTAAAAGAAAAATATGCGGGCCTTAAAAAAATTATTTTTATAGTTAAGGTTTAACAATGTTGCTTATTAATGACAGAAATTAGTAACTATAATGGAAAGATGACGAGGTCATTTGCGGAATATATATACTAATAGCCCTAGAACAGCTTCTAACACATGTTGCTTTTTGTGCAGATCTGGCAGTCACATTATAGCCACCAAACAGGATGTTATCTCAGGTGGGCAAACAGGAGCCATGGAATCAATTTTGGCTCCAAATGAAATGTTCATTGATTCCAGGAGTCAAACAGATTATTTCTAAATTAGTTCAAAATGAGAAAAACAAAATCCTTGGAGCTAAAGTCCTTTTGATTCAGAGTTGGTATTTAAGCAAGCTGACACCTATCTCTCTAAAAATATTCTTCCTGTGAGGCTAATGAGCAATAAAAAAAATGGAAACCACAAATAAGCAACTCAATTCCCACCTTTGGGAAATGCACTGGGCACAAATAGTAATTTTAATTGTCTTTAAGAAGCAGTATATTAGTCAAAATTGTTCGTTTGTTGGTTCCATTCATGGCCCATCTTGCCCTCAACAGTGTCATCTAACAATTCGAATATACCAAACGCTGGAAGTACTTTCCAGAATGGTCACTCAGGAACTATTGTAAACCTTGGTTCGAATTTCCTACAAGTACAGCACAGACAACAAAAAAATAAATTGCTCAGCAGTTTGCTTCTCCCCCCAGCTCTCAACTAATGACAAGGGTATGGAGAGAAAGCAGGAAAGGGGTACTGAGGGAATGATCAGCCATGATCTTATTGAATGCGGTGCAGGCTCGAAGGGCCGAATGGCCTACTCCTGCACCTATTTTTTTATGTTTCTATGTTTCTAAATCAGCTTAATTCTCACCCCCACCCACACTATCCCCTTCTTTAATCTCTTACAAACCAACCCTGATTAAAAATGTATTTGACCCCAGACACAGCATGAAATTGAGGCGCGGGCTAAGAAATTCACTTTTTCAATAAGTAGTAACATCATAAGTGGACTGTGGAAAGCCGCACGACATGCTATACTTTAACTTCCAAACGCATTTGACAAGGTTCTGAACAAAAGGCTACTATTGAAGCTTAATATGATGGTGGTAGTAATTCAGCTTGCGGAGTCAGCTCAGGAACTACAGAATGAGTCATACAAAAGCGGGTAAAGTAATGGCAGGTGAAATTTAATATGGACACGTATAGTATGGAATGGGGAAGACAAATTGGGCAGCAGAAGTACTCCATTTTCTTGTCAAAATAGGTAAGGATAAAGTTGACACAGATTTTGTGGTTTTAGTAGACTTACCAGTTTTGTAGTAGACTGCCAGTTTTGTTTTAGTGGATTGTCAGTCTTGTCTCAATGGCAGCACTTTTACTTCTGAGACAAGATTTTGGGTTCAAGTCCCACTCCAGAGATTAAGCACATAATTTAGGCTGACACTTCAGTGCAGTACTGAGGGAATTATGTTTTTTGGATAAGACATTAAACCAAGATTTAAAAGATCCCATCTCATTGTTCAAAGAAGAGCAGGGGAGTTCATCTTGTTGTCCTGGTCAATATTTATTCCTCAATTTAACATTACTAAAACAGGTTATCTGGTAATTATCTTATTGCTGCTCATGGGAACTTGCTGTGCTCAAATTGCACTTCCCTACATTGCAACAGTGATTACAAAAGTATTTCATTGACTGTAAAGCATTTTGGGAGGTCCTGAGGTTGTGAAAAATGCTATAGAAAAGCAAGTTATTTCTGTCTATAATACTCAACATGTTTGATTAATGTAGAGCAGCACTTAATGAAGTGAATGTTGGACTATATAACTAAAACAATTGAGTACAAATCAGAGCAAACCATGCTGCAACAATATAGTGCTCTGTTTGGACTGCGCCTTGAGTACTATGTCCAATTCAGATCACTGAAACTCAAGCAAGACATTCAAGCCCTGGAGATGAGCTACCTAGTGTGAGAGGATTGAGTTATGAAGAAAGACTATTGAAACTTGGGGTTTTCGAAGAAAAGCAGATGACTGGGAGGTGATTTTATAGAAGTATATAAGATAGCAAGTGTTTCCACATGTTGGAGGGGCAGAACCTCAACAGCAGCTGATTGCCCCTCTGCAACCTAGTCATGCTAGACATAAATCCTGGAAATACAGATAATGCTTTCCTGCAACTGTCATCCCAAATATTTAAGTTTCTTCGTTAGCTATACAATGGACATCCATCTTCAGCATGGTGGAATCAATTACACAGGATAGCTTGTGTCATGTCAGCTGCCACAATGTTTTAAATATTCAAGTCCAATGACAAGTACCAAGTTTACTAATTATCATATGTTTAATTCAGCTCTTCACGTGAGGCTGATTTCCCTTATAGGGTTCTCAGTGACATGTCAGTGTAGGCCAAAGCCTCCCCTTCTTTCTGTCTTAAGTCCACCTCACAGCTTTGTCTTGGATCTCAAACATGGGCAGGCAGAAGCCCTTGTGTTGCAAACCTGTGAGATTTGAACCACAAGGGAGAACTGTATGGATCTTCTATGCTACAAATTCAACCAACAATGGAACTTTAAATATGTCAAATATATCCAGTAAAAAGAAAGGTAATAATGTGTACAATGAGGAAACTGAAGCTTACCAGCAACCTGTAGAAACACGTTGAACCTAAACTGGTTTAAAAAGCAGGAAGTGAAGCAGAAAAGCCTTTGAAAGCTCATAAATAACTCAGTCAGTTTGATTCCATGCTTGAGAATAAACAAATCTACCTGTCATCACTAAGGTACATGGTGCTGGATGAGGGAGATAATGGTCACTGTGCTCTGGCTGTGCTTGTTTTAGCTTGATTGAGAGGAGGTGTCAGTACAGTGACCTCTTTTTGATTTATAGTAATTAAAAGGCACCACCAGAATGCAAAAGACAATGGTGAGCTTTTAGGAATCACCAGGAACCAATTTGTTGTACAGCCATCAAGCGCTTATTGTTAACACACCAGCAACAGATTGCACATTTCACCTCACCTGCCAGCACTGGCAACCTCACCTCAGGAGGATCTGATTATCTGCCTGTGCTTCCTGCTGCAGCTTCTCATCTTTAACCTGGTATCAATAACCCGCGTACCAACAATTTATAGCCTGTCTTATTAATGATACAAGTCAGCTACTTCAATAGCAGTTTGCATTCTGTCATTTTCTTTGGTCTGTACAGAACCTTCTGAGTTTGCCTTATTTTAGTGACTCGCCCCTTCCCTTCCTCAGGGTGGGAGGAGCCACAACTCTGCCTTCCCACAGCCCAAGCCTTCTGGATAATCGTACTCTAAATATTCAATACGTGCATGACTAGACTCTAGCTGCGGTCACTTTATCTTGATTGAGAAACGATGCCATCACAGGGAGTACTTTTTGACTTATTGAAATTGAAGCATTTTTTGCACCGCCAGAATGCAAAAGATATGCAGCACTTGTACTTTCCTCACTATACAGTGCTGTTTCTCTTTCTGTTTCCTCTGCATACAAATACAAAGTCACCAAAAAAAAACCTGCAAAACATGCAAGCACTGTTTCAACAAACGATATATATTTTTCTCCATTTTCAGTAGGAGCACTATAATGGCCGGGATCTATTTTGGAGCAGACTAACGTTTGAGGAAATGGGATAGAATTCAAACACACCTTAGGGTAGAGGAAAGATCAAATATGAAATGTAGAGATTAACAGAAATAATGTCAACACAAATTATAAAAGCGAAGCTAGGTGCAACTATAGAATTGGTGTATTTCATAACTATATAACTTGTGACAATCTCTGAGATTATTTGGGTGCATACCAAAGATTATGTGTAAGCAGTTGGAGAGTCTCTGTCCAGAAATGTTATGCATCCTAGATAAAAGGTGTAATGTTGGCTGCTAAGGAGCACTCAATCACATATGATATTTTGATATAACTAGGGATGGGAAGTAAATGTGGCCTTGCTTGTGTCGTCCACATCCAAGAATAATTTTTTTTAAGTTATCAGATTGCCACTTTAACAAATAGCAAATAAGATTACTGACTAAAAACCTGGTCTTAATAAAAATGGCCCTATTCAGGAATTCACATACAGGTATCTGTATATCTTATTAAAAATTTTGGCCTAGAAATTTGATGGCCCATTTTTCAGGTGTAAAACAGACACCTATTTTGTGCTAGAAGTGCACCATCTGTCATTTTGGTAAAGGCAGAAAAAGAGATGTCCAAGATCCGTGCCTGAAACAATTTTTTCCCTATGTAAAATAACTGAGGAAAAATTGAATTGATCTGAAAGCAGCCAGTGCCGTGCTGGCAGGCTGGCACAAACCAATTTATTGGCCTTTCTGTCTTCTTGCCAAAAATTTATTAGTGACTGCAAAGGCAAATTACACTCAAAATCTTACGTTGATGTTACGTTGTTTCATAACACTTTTGCAGAATAAATGTTTATTTCCCAATTTATTCCCCACAACTGCTGATGTAAATTTGCCACACTGTAATGAAACCTTCCCACTAGGGGTGATGCTGTAGTGATTCAGTTTTGCCTCTCCCAGCTTCTTAGCCAATACTAGAGAGAAATTCCTATGCCCCAACCAAATCTACATCTCTACTCCCCAAATTTCCATAAGTTCTGTATTTTAACTATCAATCTTATTAAAAAATCTTACAGCTGCATCACTGTTCCCTCTAGGCTACACTTTATTTTGTGTGGCCTTTTTTAATGCACAATTCCTTTAAATCTCTGCGCATGGGCGATATTTACAATGTAAAAGCCAGTGAGAGGCCTGCACGGGACCTTTCCTATTACTGCGTGGCCGTGCACGTGCAGCTTAGAGGAAACATTGGTCTACATGCCCTGCTTAAATTATCCCCTACTCTCTAATCCCATTTCATCAGAACACTACACTTGCTCTTGACTTCCATGAATGCCATGGGAGAAACCTATGGATATAGCTCTATATATATCTTCAACAAGTTGCTTGTAAGAAACTTATCTCTCAGTACAATTCTGTAATCAGATATCTGAGTTATACAAGTGACAGTACTCATCTTTGCAAGATCGCTTTAGATAACCAGGAGCACTGTAATTTGTTAAGAAAACATATTTACTATTGCATAGCCAAGGGAGAAGAAAGGCAGCTAACCTGCTCAGGTGCCTGTGGTCTAATATTGGACTGTGAGTTATACAAGCGCAACTGTGGTTACTCATGTTCAGGTTTTCCTTCTAACTCCACTCATTTCCCAATCTGAGTTGCAACAAGTGAGAGGTGCCCAAGCAATACTTGCATTATATTCTTGCAAGATAGAAGGAAATTCGGAGGAGCAGGACATGGGAGAGTGATGGATAGTGGTCTGCACAATCTCCTGACAGCCAGATATAGGGGGGCATTAGCAGTTGCCAGGAGTTGGCTAGCTGCCCATCTTGTCAGTGTCAGGATTGCTTAGGTAAAGTGACCAAAGACAGTGGATAATTTACAAAAAGAGAAATTAACTAAAAAGAAAATATTGACAAATAATAATGGCCCTGAATTTCCTCCCTATTTTCAGAGCTTGCACCATGATCACACTGTTATTGTGCTAAAAAAAAGATCGAGGAAAAATGTGTTTAGTGCGTTACACCATCTATGTGACTAAATGCACTAGACGTGAATTTCCTTGATCGTTTTGGCAGCCCAGCAGAGTTCAGTTGTATAGTAGTGCCACACACCTGGGAATGTTCTGCTGTTACACCATTACTGCACTCTGTGATAATTAGACCCATATAAACAGGTGCAGCTACTCCCCTAGTCACTGATCCAGGTGGAAGTGAAGAGATGGCGAACTTTAAAGAGGATCAAAATTTTGCTTGTTGATTTCTGGCTTCACAGATGCTGTTTCAAGCAATTTTCTTTCAAGTATTTTCACTGAGACTTGCACTTGACTGTTCCATAGTACTACAGTGAGGTCTCCAACAATTTTTATAACCCTCACTCCACCCAGTCCCTCCGAGGAATGACTCTAAGGAAGGTATCGCGTTCCCCATGGGCATATCTCTCTATGCCATCCTTATGTAGGATAAGGAGAAGGATTCAGCAGCATATGGAAATGAGGAGAATAAGGCACAATGGCAGAGATGTCTGTCCACCAGGTACTACCTTCCAGAGCATGTCGACAGGCAGCATAGACCTATCGGAGACATCGAAGGGTGCGATTGTCCAAGGCTGTTATTGCACATCTGTGTGACTTTCTTTGCAAAGCTCTCCAGCCTCACTCAACTACCTGTGAAAAATTCAGAACCCTTTGGCAAGATGCTACCCTGTCATGATGTTCCCTGGGCACAGCTGACCTGTGGCAGTTCTGACAAGAGACACTTCAGATGAGGGTGGGAGATACCCTTGAGTGGATAAAATGCAAAGGGATTGAGGAAACAACTCTGCAGCCTCCCCTTGCTGACTCCAAGTGCTCTTTGAAGATTACAGTTTTTTCAGAGGCTTAACTGCACACGGTGCAAATTAATTTACCCAGGAAATGTGTGCAATCCCCTCTACTTTTTTTTAATCTATTGTTCTTTTAGAATGTGGGCATTGCTGACATTTATTGCCCATCTCTAATTGCCCTTGAGAAGTTGCTGGTGAGCTGCCTTTTTGAACCACTGCAGTTCTGCGGTGAAGTTATAGTTTGGTACAACGGAGTGGTTTGCTAGGCCATTTCAGAGGGCAGTTAAGACTCAACCACATTGGAGTCACATATAGGCCAGACCGGGTAAAGATGGTAGGTTTACTTTCCTAAAGGATGTTAGTGAACCAGATGGGTTTTTACGACAATCCAGTTGTTTCATGGTCGCTATTACTGATACTAGCTTTTTATTCCAGATTTTTTTGGTTTAAGTAACTGAATTTAAATCGTCTAGCTGCCGTGTTGGGATTTTAATTCATGTCCATGGATTATTACTCCAAGCCTCTGGATTACTAGTCCAGTAACATAACCATTATGCTACCGTACCCCTTATTGATGATACCATCTACAAGTGAATGGCATAACTCTCTGGCACAACAATGGTGCAACAACAGTGCAACGGACAATCATGTTTTAGCTCAGGCCTTCAGAAGGGAGCTGGATGAGTTCCTGCAAGTGGAAGATGTCTTGAGTCATAGAAGATAGGTGAGTTAACAGGGGCTAGTGAGATCAGTTACTGTGATCACCTGGAGTTTGTTTGAATGCCATCAGGAGTCAGAAAGGAATTTCCCAGCGTTTTTTCCTAAATTGGTCTACGTTTTTTTGTTCTTAATTTTTATGCTTCTCTCAGGATATTCTGTGAAGGGGGGTGGGGTGGAGGTGGTAGTGTGGATTTTATGGTCTGTGTAGGTCGCACTATGTTGGGATGGGACAAACTCAATAGATTAGCTGGTCTTTTTTTGTCCTTTCTGGTATGTTCATATGTAAACAAATAGGAAATAAAACTGTGCATGGAACAAACTTATTTTGATTAGATTTACTGTGTAAGTAGCTGTGTTCACTAAAATAACATTCCTGCAAATGATAGAATTTAACAAGAAATTAAAAAGTCCCACAAACCAACATAGAATGTACTACTTGAAAAAAATAAATGTACCCAATAGTCTGAAGCTAAGTTATACAGAGCAGGAGGTCCTAAGTTTGACTCCCAGTCTGGGCTGTGTTAGCTGATTTCATCTGGGACAGCATTAGGGCACTACAATTGGCCTTAGTGTCCTAGGGCTATAAAGGAAAAATTCAGCCTTCCTGCTCCTGATCAATATCCAGTGACCCTTGCTGGAAAGTGCACATGTGTGGACATTGAGTGAGGACAGACTCGGGCTGGGCTGCACTGCCCTCCACAGTTGTGTAGCCTGGTAACATACATTACCTATGCTCACAAATGAAGAATGGGGGCTGTCAGTATCCAACGATTGCTATCCGAGCGTGTGCCAGCGCTTTAATTTCAGGGTGAGAGAAAAGTGGTAGAAATATAGCACAAGTTGTGAGTTAAGTCATGTAATAGCTACATTGCTTCTGGTAGGATATCCTTTATTTATTTCACAGCTTCTCAATTTGGCATGTGTGAACAATACAATAAAAATACAACAAAAGTCAAGTAAACTGTTCTGATTGCAGTGGTTTTACTGCAAAACAATACTATACCTCATGCCACTTGAGACCTGGCAGTATCTGTGAGAAGAAAAATCTGGCAACTTAAACTTTAACAATTAGTTCTCAAAAGGACCGAGTAAAAATGTAAAAATAAGCTAAAAATCCCCAAATTATGAAGGACTGGACAGGCAGCTAACCTATAATGTGCATAATGGAATGCACTGTTCTGTACTTTCATTCACCCCCATAATATCTAGGAAAAGCTGAATGGTCTGGTGGTGATTTAAAATCAGTCAGGATTTCACAACGAGACAAATGTTACTAAAGTGGAACAGGCAGTGGTTTTAGTGGCCTGTCTCTTTGAATGCAACTAGATTCTTGGGCTTTATCCATGTCTTGTTTAATAACAAGAGCCAGGTGGATGCCACAAACAGCAAAAGATCCTTTATATAAACCAGCCTTTAAGTGTCTTTTTCATTTGGTTAGAACCTGACATGTGCATGGAAGGAAACATATTTTTTCAAACTTACTAAAATATCAACAATGAAACAAGCACTTCAATTATTTTTGTTATAAGTTGTCACAACCATCAGTAGCAATGGTATCTTCACTGAATGAGGGGTGTGGGTTATAGATCTGCTGGAAATATTAGAAATGAAATCAAGGGATATAAATCTTTCATTCTCTTTTCCAGAAGTCAATTTCCTTTAAAAAAGGAACTTTCCTAACTTTTTATTTATCTTTTTACTTATATATTTTGTTCCATGTCCTCATTTTAAAAAAATCTACCTTTACATCGATTCTTTCAGTTCCGTTATACATTATTTTTCTCACATTCCTTTTCCAATTTATTTGAATATATCTCTTCTTCCTGTCTTCACATCTTCAGTTACACTCTTTCTTTCATCAGAACCTTAGATCCCACAGATGCCAACAAGGGCATGTAGTCATGCAACCTCAGACTGTCTGTTCTGCCCTTTGCTCCCACAAAAAAAAATCTGCATGACTCTACGAGTTACAAAATCAACAAACATTTTAGTCATTTGTCCTTGTTCTTTCTGGGTTGTGTCTTTGATCAGCTGTTTCAAAGGTTCCACTTTCCACATCCTTGTGATTTCTCTGATTATGATTATTAATTTAGTGCCAATATGACTGTAACTCCCTTCCTAAATCTCTCCGCCTTGCAATTTCACTCTCCCCACTTCAAAAACCTCCACACAACTTTCTTTTTGGCCGTGCCTTCACTAACTTTCCTAAACCTTTTATTGTTCAATCTGTTTCACTCCCATGGGATGTTTTATTATATTAAAGAAATTTTACAAATGCATAGTTGTTGTCTATGTCCACAAATGACTGGATTGGGATTACCCAAATCATTTAAAATAGCCGGCAGTGAAAATAAGTTTTCATCCCAGCAGGCTGGCTAGATTCAAACTCAGGCTCCAGAGGTGCATTGTACCCATTGCACCACCTGTTCTCATCACCTTGAAGATTCTGTGAGGCGTATGATCAAGCAGGTAAATTGCCTAGTGCCTTTGTTGTAGCACTAATTACTCTATAGGGTTGGTACACTGATATTATATATTAATAATACTTTCATGTTCTCTCCACTGTGCTTTCCACAAACATCATGGAGAGATAATGTACCGTAGCTAGAGAAAGACATAGAATTGAACATTTTGCGCAAAGTATGATAACAATCTTGTCAAATTAAATGCTGCCTAACTCTTTAAACATGAAATGCAGAGAACCAATGGGACACAGAAGCAAAATAATTGGGACAGTCGATAGGCTTTCCTTCAGTGGCATTAGCCATAAATATGGAGTTAGTTTCCATTTCTATGTCAGTGAAATTTAACATTATATCTCTATCACTATCCTTGACTGCATGCCAGACATTGGGGCTGAATTCCCGCGAGCAGATGCCTCTGACCTGCAGAAAATCTACAAACTTACCTAATGTTTCGGACACTTGCACTCCTGGTCTTCTATGCGAAGGCCTACATAGAGGCCCATGTATCCCAGGAGCGCATGCAGTTCACAAGTGCCCCTGGGATCACGTGGGCTTGCCCAACCAATCAAAGAAGGGAATCCACGTTCATGCTTTTGGGGATTCTATATGTATGGAACTCCCACAAGTATGAATGGGGATCACATGAAAAATACCTCTACACGTAAAATAAATAAAAAGAACATTACATATTTAAAATTAATTAAAAGGATATTTAATTAAATATTTAAAACAACAATTGAATTTTTTGCTAAATAAATGTACATGTTTTAACAGGGTTAAAAATAAATTTACCGTTTTAGGGTTTTTAATGTATACATGATTGAACATTTTTTATTTTTCTGTTTTTTAAAACTCTTATGCTGGTACCAACAACATAGGTAGAACTAGGAATGAGATTAAAAAGCAGAACTTCAAAGCTAATAATCTCTGGATTGTTACCTGAACCATGTGTAAATTGGCATAGGGAAAAGCAGATAAGAAGGTTAAATGTGTGACTCAAAGAATGGTGTGGGAGGCAGGGGTTTTGCTTTATGGGGCACTGTCACCAGAACTGGGAAAAGAGAAAGCCGTTCCGTTGGGATGGGCTCCACTTAAACCGGGCTGGAACCAGTGTCCTGTCGAACCAAATAACTAGGGCAGTAGACATGGCTTTAATCTAATGAAGAGGGGTGAGAGGATTCAGGAAAGAATAAATTTTAAAGCAGCAAGAGAAATTTCAAGGCTCTAAAGCACAACAGAGTTTTGGGTAAAAATAAGTAGAGTGGGTCAGGAAGGGACAGAGAGAGTAACAAAGGTAATATGGTACTAGCGACTAAGGAGACATTAGGGAAACATAGAAAAAAGTCAAAGTTAAAGGCACTATATCTGAATGCATGAAGTATTCACAACAAAATAGATGAATTAATAGCGCAGATAAAAATTAATAGCTTTGATCTAATAGCCATTACGGAGACATGATTGCAAAATGACCATGGTTATGAACTAAATATTCCAGGGTACTTAACTTTTAGAAGAGATAGGTAAAATGAAAAAGGAGGAAGGGTAGCCCTGATAATAAAGGATGGAATAAAGACAATAGAGAGAAACATATAAACATAGAAACATAGAAAATAGGTGCAGGAGTAGGCCATTCGGCCCTTCTAGCCTGCACCGCCATTCAATGAGTTCATGGCTGAACATGCAACTTCAGTACCCCATTCCTGCTTTCTCACCATACCCCTTGATTCCCCTAGTAGTAAGGACTTCATCGAACTCCTTTTTGAATATATTTAGTGAATTGGCCTCAACAACTTTCTGTGGTAGAGAATTCCACAGGTTCACCACTCTCTGGGTGAAGAAATTCCTCCTCATCTCGGTCCTAAATGGCTTCCCCCTTATCCTTAGACTGTGTCCCCTGGTTCTGGACTTCCCCAACATTGGGAACATTCTTCCTGCATCTAACCTGTCTAACCCCGTCAGAATTTTAAACGTTTCTATGAGGTCCCCTCTCATTCTTCTGAACTCAAGTGAATACAAGCCCAGTTGATCCAGTCTTTCTTGATAGGTCAGTCCCGCCATCCCGGGAATCAGTCTGGTGAACCTTCGCTGCACTCCCTCAATAGCAAGAATGTCCTTCCTCAGGTTAGGAGACCAAAACTGTACACAATACTCCAGGTGTGGCCTCACCAAGGCCCTGTACAATTGTAGCAACACCTCCCTGCCCTTGTACTCAAATCCCCTCGCTATGAAGGCCAACATGCCATTTGCTTTCTTAACCGCCTGCTGTACCTGCATGCCAACCTTCAATGACTGATGTACCATGACACCCAGGTCTCTTTGCACCTGCCCTTTTCCTAATCTGTCACCATTCAGATAATAGTCTGTCTCTCTGTTTTTACCACCAAAGTGGATAACCTCACATTTATCCACATTATACTTCATCTGCCATGCATTTGCCCACTCACCTAACCTATCCAAATCGCTCTGCAGCCTCATAGAATCCTCCTTGCAGCTCACACTGCCACCCAACTTAGTGTCATCCGCAAATTTGGAGATACTACATTTAATCCCCTCGTCTAAAACATTAATGTACAGTGTAAACAGCTGGGGCCCCAGCACAGAACCTTGCGGTACCCCACTAGTCACTGCCTGCCATTCTGAAAAGTCCCCATTTACTCCTACTCTTTGCTTCCTGTCTGACAACCAGTTCTCAATCCATGTCAGCACATTACCCCCAATCCCATGTGCTTTAACTTTGCACATTAATCTCTTGTGTGGGACCTTGTCGAAAGCCTTCTGAAAGTCCAAATATACCACATCAACTGGTTCTCCCTTGTCCACTCTACTGGAAACATCCTCAAAAAATTCCAGAAGATTTGTCAAGCATGATTTACCTTTCACAAATCCATGCTGACTTGGACCTATCATATTACCTCTTTCCAAATGCACTGCTATGACATCCTTAATAATTGATTCCATCATTTTACCCACTACCGATGTCAGGCTGACCGGTCTGTAATTCCCTGTTTTCTCTCCCTCCTTTTTTAAAAAGTGGGGTTACATTGGCTACCCTCCACTCCATAGGAACTGATCCAGAGTCAATGGAATGTTGGAAAATGACTGTCAATGCATCCACTATTTCCAAGGCCACCTCCTTAAGTACTCTGGGATGCAGTCCATCAGGCCCTGGGGATTTATCAGCCTTCAATCCCATCAATTTCCCCAACACAATTTCCCGACTAATAAGGATTTCCCTCAGTTCCTCCTCCTTACTAGACCCTCCGACCCCTTTTATATCCGGAAGGTTGTTTGTGTCCTCCTCAGTGAATACCGAACCAAAGTACTTGTTCAATTGGTCCGCCATTTCTTTGTTCCCCGTTATGACTTCCCCTGATTCTGACTGCAGGGGACCTACATTTGTCTTTACTAACCTTTTTCTCTTTACATATCTATAGAAACTTTTGCAATCCGTCTTAATGTTCCCTGCAAGCTTCTTCTCATACTCCATTTTCCCTGCCCTAATCAAACCCTTTGTCCTCCTCTGCTGAGTTCTAAATTTCTCCCAGTCCCCGGGTTCTCTGCTATTTCTGGCCAATTTGTATGCCACTTCCTTGGCTTTAATGCTATCCCTGATTTCCCTTGATAGCCACGGTTGAGCCACCTTCCCTTTTTTATTTTTACGACAGACAGGAATGTACAATTGTTGTAGTTCATCCATGCGGTCTCTAAATGTCTGCCATTGCCCATCCACAGTCAACCCCTTCAGTATCATTCGCCAATCTATCCTAGCCAATTCACACCTCATACCTTCAAAGTTACCCTTCTTTAAGTTCTGGACCATGGTCTCTGAATTAACTGTTTCATTCTCCATCCTAATGCAGAATTCCACCATATTATGGTCACTCTTCCCCAAGGGGCCTCGCACAACGAGATTGCTAATTAATCCTCTCTCATTACACAACACCCAGTCTAAGATGGCCTCCCCCCTAGTTGGTTCCTCGACATATTGGTCTAAAAAACCATCCCTTATGCACTCCAGGAAATCCTCCTCCACCGTATTGCTTCCAGTTTGGCTAGCCCAATCTATGTGCATATTAAAGTCACCCATTATAACTGCTGCACCTTTATTGCACGCACCCCTAACTTCATGTTTGATGCCCTCCCCAACATCACTACTACTGTTTGGAGGTCTGTACACAACTCCCACTAACGTTTTTTGTCCTTTGGTATTCTGCAGCTCTACCCATATAGATTCCACATCATCCAAGCTAATGTCCTTCCGAACTATTGCCTTAATTTGCTCCTTAACCAGCAATGCTACCCACCTCCTTTTCCTTTTATTGTATCTTTCCTGAATGTTGAATACCCCTGGATGTTGAGTTCCCAGCCCTGATCATCCTGGAGCCACGTCTCCGTAATCCCAATCACATCATATTTGTTAACATCTATTTGCACAGTTAATTCATCCACTTTATTGCGGATACTCCTTGCATTAAGACACAAAGCCTTCAGGCTTGTTCTTTTAACACCCTTTGTCCTTTTAGAATTTTGCTGTACAGTGGCCCTTTTTGTTCTTTGCCTTGGGTTTCTCTGCCCTCCACTTTTCCTCATCTCCTTTCTGTCTTTTGCTTTTGCCTCCTTTTTGTTTCCCTCTGTCTCCCTGCATTGGTTCCCATCCCCCTGCCATATCAGTTTAAATCCTCCCCAACAGCACTAGCAAACACTCCCCCTAGGACATTGGTTCCGGTCCTGCCCAGGTGCAGACCGTCCGGTTTGTACTGGTCCCACCTCCCCCAGAACCGGTTCCAATGCCCCAGGAATTTGAATCCCTCCCTGTTGCACCACTGCTCAAGCCACGTATTCATCTGCACTATCCTGCGATTCCTACTCTGACTATCACGTGGCACTGGTAGCAATCCCGAGATTACTACTTTTGAGGTCCTACTTTTTAATTTAGCTCCTAGCTCCTTAAATTCGTTTCGTAGGACCTCATCCCTTTTTTTACCTATGTCGTTGGTACCAATGTGCACCACGACAATTGGCTGTTCTCCCTCCCTTTTTAGAATGTCCTGCACCCGCTCCGAGACATCCTTGACCCTTGCACCAGGGAGGCAACATACCATCCTGGAGTCTCGGTTGTGGCCGCAGAAACGCCTATCTATTCCCCTCACCATTGAATCCCCAATCACTATTGCTTTCCCACTCTTTTTCCTGCCCTCCTGTGCAGCAGAGCCAGCCATGGTGCCATGAACTTGGCTGCTGCTGCCCTCCCCTGATGAGTCATCCCCCTCAACAGTACCCAAAGCAGTGTATCTGTTTTGCAGGGGGTTGACCACAGGGGACTCCTGCACTACCTTCCTTGCACTGCTCTTCCTGTTGGTCTTCCATTCCTTATCTGGCTGTGGACCCTTTCCCTGTGGTAAGACCAACTCGCTACACGTGATACTCACGTCATTCTCAGCATCGTGGATGCTCCAGAGTGAATCCACCCTCAGCTCCAACTCCGCAACGCGGTCTGTCAGGAGCTGGAGGCGGATACACTTCCCGCACACGTAATCATCAGGGACACCGGAAGTGTCCCTGAGTTCCCACATGGTACAGGAGGAGCATAACACCCGACCGAGCTCTCCTGCCATGACTTAACCCTTATATACACTTAAATTGGCAACAACAATGTTAAAAGTTACTCACTGATATAGAAGAGAAAAAGAAAAACTACTCACCAATCACCAGCCAATCACTTACCCTCTTGGCTGTGACGTCACCTTTTGATTTCTTTCTACTTCTTTTTTGCCTTCTCCCTGTAGCTGCACAAGTCACGCCTTTTATAGGCCTCTCCACGCACCTCCTCGACGCTGCTCCCGACTGCCGCCGACGCTGGGACGAAAAGAACTTAGCTCTGAAAATCAAGAAGTAGAACCAGTTTGGGTGGAGCTAAGAAACAGCAACGGGCAGAAAACATTGGTGGGAGTTGTCTATAGGCCCCCAAACAGTAATAATAATAGAAACATAGAAAAATAGGTGCAGTAGTAGACCATTCGGCTCTTCGAGCCTGCACCACCATTCAATAACATCATGGCTGATCATTCCTTCAGTATCCCTTTCCTGCTTTCTCTCCATACCCCTTGATCCCCTTAGCCGTAAGGGCCATATCTAACTCCCTCTTGACTATATCCAATGAACTGGCATCAACAACTCTCTGTGGCAGAGAATTCCACAGGTTAACAACACTCTGCATGAAGAAGTTTCTCCTCATCTCAGTGCTAAATGGCCTACCTCTTATCCTAAGACTGTGTCCCCTGGTTCTGGACTTCCCCAACATCGGGAATATTCTTCCCGCATCTAACCTGTCCAGTCCCATTAGAATCTTATATGTTTCTATGAGACCCCCTCTCATCCTTCTAAACTCCAGTGTATAAAGGCCCAGTTGATCCAGTCTCTCCTCACATGTCAGTCCAGCCATCTCAGGAATCAGTCTGGTGAACCTTCGCTGCACTCCCTCAATAGCAAGAATGTCCTTCCTCAGATTAGGAGACCAAAACTGAACACAATATTCCAGGTGAGGTCTCACCAAGGCCCTGTGCAACTACAGTAAGACCTCCCTGCTCCTATACTCAAATCCCCTAGCTATGAAGGCCAACATACCATTTGCCTTCTTCACCGCCTGCTGTACCTGCATGCCAGCTTTCAATGACTGATGAACCATGACACCCTGGTCTCATTGCCCCTCCCCTTTTCCTAATCAGATCATATTCTGCCTTCGTGTTTTTGCCCCCAAAGTGGATAACCTCACATTTATCCACATTATACTGATTCTACCATGCATATGCCCACTCATCTAAACTGTCCAAGTCACCCTGCAGCTTCTTAGCGTCCTCCTCGCAGCTCACACCGCCATCTGCAAACTTGGAGATATTACACTCAATTCCTTCATCTAAATCATTAATGTATATTATAAAGAGCTGGGGTCCCAGCACTGAGCCCTGCGGCACTCCACTAGTCACTGCCTGCCATTCTGAAAAGGACCCGTTTATCCTGACTCTATGCTTCCTGTCTGCCAACCAGTTCTCTTACCCACGTCAGTACATTCCCCCCAACACCATGTGCTTTGATTTTGCACACCAATCTCTTGTGTGGGACCTTGTCAAAAGTCTTTTGAAAGTCCAAATACACCACATCCACTGGTTCTCTCTTGTCCACTCTGCTAGTTACATCCTCAAAAAATTCCAGAAGATTCGTCAAGCATGATTTCCCTTTCATAAATCCATGCTGACTTGGGCCGATCCTATCACTGCTTTCCAAATGTGCTGCTATTTCATCCTTAATGATTGATTCCAACATTTTCCCCACTACTGATGTCAGGCTAACTGGTCTATAATTACCTGCTTTCTCTCTCCGTCCTTTTTAAAAAAGTGGGGTTACATTAGCTACCCTCCAGTCCATGGAAACTGATCCAGATTCGATAGACTGTTGGAAAATGATCACCAATACATCCACTATTTCTAGGGCCACTTCCTTTTAGTACTCTGGGATGCAGACTATCAGGCCCCGGGGATTTATCGGCCTTCAATCCCATCAATTTCCCTTACACAATTTCCCGCCTAATAAGGGTTTCCTTCAGTTCCTCCTTCTCACTAGACCCTCGGTCCCCTCGTACATCCAGAAGGTTATTTGTGTCTTCCTTCATGAAGACAGAACCAAAGTATTTGTTCAATTGGTCTGCCATTTCTTTGTTCCCCATTATAAATTCACCTGAATCCAACTGCAAGGGACCTACGTTTGTCTTCACTAATCTTTTTCTCTTCACGTATCTATATAAGCTTTTGCAGTCAGTCTTTATGTTCCCGGCAAGCTTCATCTCATATTCTATTTCCCCCCCTCTTAATTAAACCCTTTGTCCTCCTCTGCTGAATTCTAAATTTCTCCCAGTTCTCAGGTTTGCTGCTTTTTCTGGCCAATTTATATGCCTCTTCCTTGGATTTAACACTATCCTTAATTTCCCTTGTTAGCCACGGTTGAGCCACCTTCCCCGTTTTATTTTTACTCCAGACAGGGATATACAATTGTTGAAGTTCATCCATGTGATCTTTAAATGTTTGCTATTGCCTATCCACCGTCAACCCTTTAAGTATCATTTGCCAGTCTATTCAAGCCAATTCATGCCTCATACCGTCGAAGTTACCTTTCCTTAAGTTCAAGACCCTAGTTTCTGAATTAACTGTATCACTCTCCATCTTAATAAAGAATTCTACCATATTATGGTCACTCTTCCCCAAGAGGCCTCACACAACAAGATTGCCAATTAGTCCCTTCTCATTACACATCACCCAGTATAGGATGGTCAGCCCTCCAGTTGGTTCCTCGACATATTGGTCTAGAAAACCATCCCTAATACATTCCAAGAAATCCTCCTCCACTGCATTGCCTCCAGTTTGGTTAGCCCAATCAATATGTAGATTAAAGTCGCCCATGATAACTGCTGTACCTTTATTGCACACATCCCATATTTCTTGTTTGATGCTGTCCCCAACCTCACAACTACTGTTTGGTGGTCTGTACACAACTCCCACTAGCGTTTTCTGCTCTTTGGTATTCCGCAGCTCCACCCATACCGATTCCACATCATCCAAGCTAATGTCTTTCCTTACTATTGCATTAATTTCCTCTTTAACCAGCAACGCCACCCCGCCTCCTTTTCCTTTCTGTCTATCCTTCCTAAATGTTGAATATCCCTGGATGTTGAGTTCCCAGCCTTGGTCACCTTGGAGCCATGTTTCAATTGCATCATACCCGTTAACTGCTGTCTGCACAGTTAATTCGTCCACCTTATTCTGAATGCTCCTCACATTGAGGCACTAAAGAGGTTTAAAGAGTATTAAAGAGGTAGAATGCTGGTGCCAAGGTGTTGCATACATAAAAGGGATAATGCAGGAAAGTGGAGTTGAGGTAGAAGATCAGCCATGATCTTATTGAATGGCGGAGCAGGCTCGAGGGGCCAAATAGCCTACTCCTGCTCCTATTTCTTATGTTCTAATTATGTTGTTTCAGTGCTCATTGGATATCAAATCCTGGATATGCCAGCACTTTCACCAGGTTATCATTGGCAAGAATGAAGCCATCCTGTTTTTCCCTGGAAAGAAACTTCCACCCCCATCATGGCTCAAGCCTTTGTCTTATTTTTTAAAATTTATTTTCAGGATGTGGGCATCACTGGCATGGCCAGCATTTATTGCCCATCCCTAATTGGTGCTGGTGAGGCACCTTCTTGAACCGCTGCAGTCCATGTGGTGCAGGTACTCCCACACAAGCTCAGCTTCAAACCTCTCATCCATTACTAAAACTGTTATCATCATCATCATCATCATCATAGGCAGTCCCTCGAAATCGAGGAAGACTTGCTTCCGCTCTAAAAGTGAGTTCTCAGGTGACTGTACAGTCCAATATGGGAATTACAGTCTGTCACAGGTGGGACAGACAGTCTTTGAAGGAAAGGATGGGTGGGGAGTTTGGTTTGCCGCACGCTCCTTCCGCTGTCTGTGCTTGGTCTCTGCATGCTTTCAGTGACGAGACTCGAGGTGCTCAGCGCCTTCCCAGATGCTCTTCCTCCACTAAGATGGTCTTGGTGATGGTGGGGATCTTGCACTTAATCAAGGAGGCTTTGAGGGTGTCCTTGATACATTTCCTCTGCCCACCTGGGGCTCGCATGCCATGTAGGAGTTCCGAGTAGAGCGCTTGCTTTGGGAATCTCGTGTCGATCATGCGGATGATGTGGCCTGCCCAACGGAGCTGGTCAAGTGTGATCAGTGCTTCCATGCTGGGGATGTTGGGCTGATTGAGAACACTGGCGATGGTGCGTCAATCCCACACAATCAGAGTCCATCAAATCCCACGGATTTGCAGGATCTTGCGGAGGCAGCACTGGTGGTATTTCTCCAGCACTTTGAGGTGTCTACTGTATATGGTCCACGTCTCTGAGCTATGTAGGAGGGCGGGTATCATCACTGCTCTGTAGACCATAAGCTTGGTGTCAGATTTGATGTTCTGGTCTTCAAACAATTTCTTCCTCAGGCGACCGAAGGCTACACTGGCACACTGGAGACAGTGTTGGACCTCGTCGTCGATGTCTGCCCTTGCTGATAGTAGGCTCCCGAGGTATGAAAATGGTCCACGTTGTCCAAGGCTGCGCCATGGATTTTGATGACCTGGGAGGCGGGGGCTGTGCTGTGTGGTGGGGTCAGGTTGGTGGAGGACCTTTGTCTTATGGATGTTTAGTATAAATCCCATGCTTTCGTACACCTCGATGAAGATGTTGACGATGGCTTGGAGTTCAGCCTCTGAATGTGCGCAGACGCAAGCGTCGTCCGCATACAGTAGTTTGATGACAGAGGATGGGACGACCTTGGATCTAGCCTGGAGAGGCGACAAAGGACGTGCGCATCATCCACGCCATGACAGGAGCCGATGATTGCTGGATGGACCACTACCTGATCCGTTCCATCATCAATATTAATATGGCCCCAAAGCGGCGACGGCAACAGAAGCAATGCCGTAGAAAAATCAACACGGGGTACTCGAAGAGCCAGCTAAGAGAGCCCTATACAGCCAGCACCTCACTGCCAAAACTGTCAGCTTCCATGCTTACAAAATTGTCTGCCTATGTCTCTACCCCAGCCGCACATCACAGAACCCTCATCAAAGCCTTTGTCGTGCTATAATTTGGTCTCTCCAAAGATCTCCTTGCTAATCTCTCAAGCTCCATCTTACATAAACTCCAGCTCATCCAGAGCTCATCACTCATATCCTATCCTTATTAAGGCATATACTGCAGCACCCCTTTCTTGATGGACCTGTATTGTCTCCCCACATTAACTTTAAAGTCTTCATTCTGGTTATCTAATTCCGATATGTCTTTACTCTAACTGACCTCTACAATCTCCTTCCGCCTTTCATCCCAGTATACATGGTCCACCCTTTTTGACTCTGATCTCGTATGTTCCCCAGCCCCACTTCATTCCACTGTTTATGGCAGAGTTTCATCCATCGTGCTCCTACAAATCCTGCATGCCACCTCTGTTCCCACATTCCCTCCTTAAAACCTATCTCTTCAACTGCACCTTCAGTCGCCTCTGTAACTTCTCTCCCACGTTCTGCTTACTGTCCAACCAAAGTCTTGAAAAGCATCTTGATAGGTTTGTTTTATAAAAACATATGTACTATGTAAATGAAAGTTGTTATTTTTGAAATATGGCGAAGTCAAGACAAAGGCCACAACAGGTAATAATGTTAAAGTAGCTTTATTTAACCAATAAAGATCCAAGAACAGTTGAACAAATATAAATGGCATATAATTAACAATAAAACTCTGAGGATAGCAGAATATTCTCTTCCAAAGTAGGGCTAAAATGAATTGACATTATTTTAGACAGGAAGAACTGCAGTCAACAGTGGTGGATCATCTATATCACAGGATCTAACAAGAGCTCAGTACTTTGGTCTATCCTTGGACATTTGGTGTAAAGAGGGAAAAGAGATAAAGAGAGCTTGGGTATATAAAGTCTGGGAAGTACAAAAGACAAAAATAATTAATTAAAGAGGTAAGGCTGGCCCCACAACTCTTCCTGCTCACCAACAGGCTTCCCTCATAGGATATCTGAACAGAGTTGCAGCATGGAGGGCTGCTGATTTCATATGAAATCATAGTTTTGACAAATAATTTCTGTCATGTTTGTAACTACAATGTAACACCACTGTATTACTGTATACACTCAACTTAGATGCACACCTTGACCACAGGGGGTGAACTTGTGGGAGACACTCCTTACCTGATCACAGAGATATATAAAGGGAGGTCCCACGCAGGGTCATCACTTCTGGAGTCCTGTAATAAAGAGTTAAGGTCACAGAGTGGCCTTGTCCCTGGAATGTGCCTTGTGTGGTTTCATACTGGAGAGTAAGGGCTTTACATTGGCGACGAGAAACCGGAATTCACGGCCCACGAATGGCCACTGGTAGCACAGAGGAACGGTACTGTGTTGGGGAAGACTGGGATGATTTTGTCGAGAGGCTTCAGCAAAGCTTCGTAACTAAAGGCTGGCTGGGGGATGCAGCGGCCGACAAGCGACGGGCTCATCTCCTGACCAGCTGCGGGCCAAAGATTTATGCGCTCATGAAGGACTTACTGGCACCCGAAAAACCGTCGGATAAAACCATTGAAGAGCTTAGCAAATGAATCGGGGAGCACCTCAAACCGGCGAGCAGCATACACATGGCTCGACACAGATTCTACACCCACCAATGTCGTGAAGGACAGAGTATACCGAACTTTGTAGCGAATCTCCGGCATTTGGCCAGTCTCTGTAAGTTCACAGACACCTGCAGGGGGGAGATGCTAAGGGACTTCTTTATCGAGTGTATCGGTCATGCGGGAATTTTTCGCAAGTTAATTGAGACCAAGGTCTTGACCTTGGAAGCGACAGCGTTGTTAGCTCAAACTTTCATGGCGGGGGAGGAAGAGATGAAAATGATGTATGCACGCAATTCTGCCTCTAACGTGGCGATGGATCAGGGAGTCAACATCATCAATGCTACTCAGAGCCCCGCAGGCAGGCAGGGACAGTCCAGCAGCAATAGACCCCAGAGCAGGACCTCAACAGAGACAATGGCAGGCTGAACGGACGTTCATGCCATCACAGTGGCCAAGCGGCCCGGGATGGGCCCATTGACACCCACTAATAGGGTACTTAAGAGCAGTCAAAGGGACAGTCAGCGTGGAATTCCTGGCCATAGTCCCTTTGTCCCCAACAATGGAAACTTTAACTCATGCTGGAGGTGTGGGGGAAAACGCTCAGCCAGATCTTGCAGATTCCAGCAGTTTGTCTGCAGAAATTGCAATCTCAGTGACCATTTAGCTTGAATGTGCAGAAAACCTGCAACCAGACTAATATATGAGGCAGATAGACCAGAAGAGGGTTCTGTGAGGCAGGATGACTTTTGGGGCAAATCGATGGACGCCGAGGTTCAGCGGGTCCATGCGGCGAATATTCACAGTTCATACACCTGAACGCCACCAATGATGATGAGGGTTTTGTTGAATGGTATCCCAGTCCACATGGAGCTGGACACTGGGGCCAGCCAGTCACTCATGGGCGTTCAGTAATTTGAGAAGTTAAGGCCACTCAAAGCCAGTAGACCCAAATTAGGACGTATTGAGACACAATTACGGACTTACACCAAAGAAATCATTCCGGTGCTAGGCAGTGCAATGATGGCTGTCACACACAATGGGTTAGTGAACCAGCTGCCACTCTGAATTGTCCCAGGCAATGGTCCCGCACTGTTGGGGAGGAGCTGGTTAGCCGAGATGAACTGGAAATGGGGGGATGTTCACGCAATGTCCTCGGTGGAGCGAAGTTCGTGCTCACAAGTCCTACAACAATTCCAACCAGGCATCGGGACTTTCAAAGGCACTAAAGTAGTGATACACATCACCCCGGACGCCAGGCCAGTGTACCACAAAGCCAGAGCGGTGCCGTATGTGATGCGGGAAAAAATCGAGAGCGAATTGGACCGGCTGTTGCGAGAGAGCATCATCTCGCCTGTTGAATTCAGCGACTGGGCGAGCCCCATCGTTCCCATTCTAAAAGCGAATGGCTCGGTCAGGATCTGTGGTGACTACAAGGCCACCATCAATCGGGTGTCCCTACAAGACCAATACCCGCTCCCAAGAGCGGAGGACCTCTTCGCCACGCTGGCAGGTGGCAAGCTGTTCACCAAGTTGGACTTCACTTCAGCCGACATGACCCAGGAACTGGCCAACGAATCCAAACTATTGACCACCATCACCACGCACAAGGGACTGTTTGCGTATAACAGGTGCCCGTTTGGCATTTGATCAACGGCCGCGATTTTTCAACATAACATGGAAAGCCTGCTTAAATCCATTCCGGGAACGATCGTATTCCAGGACAACATCCTCATCACGGATCGAGACACCGAGGAATACCTCCACAACTGGAGGAGGTGCTACGTCGACTGGACTGGATAGGCCTGCGACTCAAGAAGTCTAAATGCATGTTCTTTGCTCCTGAGGTTGTGTTTCTGGGCAGGAGGATTGCTGAAGATGGGATTCAAAACAGAAGCGATTCGATGAGCACCCAGGCCCTGCAACACATCGGAGCTGTGTTCATTCCTGGGACTGTTGAACTATTTCGGGAACTTTCTGCCAAACTTGAGCACGTTGTTGGAGCCGCTGCATGTGCTCCTGCGTAAGGGTTGCGATTGGTTTTGAGGGGACTGTCAGGAACGGGCTTTTGATCGGGCGCAAAACCTACTTTGTTCAAACAAGTTGTTGACCCTGTACGACCCCTGTAAATGTTTATTTCTGACATGTGATGCATCGTCCTATGGGGTTGGGTGCGTGTTGCAGCAGGGTAATGCTGAGGGTCAGCTACAACCTGTGGCTTATGCCTCCAGGTCGCTCTCTCACGCAGAACGGAGCTATGGGATGGTTGAGAAGGAAGCACTTGCATGTGTCTATGGTGTAAAAAAAATGCATCAGTACCTCTTCGGTAGGAAGTTTGAATTAGAGACGAACCACAAGCCATTAACATCCCTGTTGTCAGACAGCAAGGCTGTCAATGCCAACGCATCAGCTCGCATACAGCGGTGGGCTCTCACGCTAGCTGCTTATGACTACTCCATCCGGCACCGGCCCGGCACTGAAAACTGTGCTGACGTGCTCAGCAGGCTCCCACTGGCCACCACCGAGGGGGCAGCTGAGCAAAGCGCTGAGATGGTTATGGCTGTCGATGCCTTTGACAGTGCAGGCTCCCCCATCACAGCCCGCCAGATCAAAATCTGGACAAACAGAGATCCTCTCCTATCCTTGATTAAGAAATGTGTCCTGACTGCGGATTGGGCGCCCCACACGGAGCATGCCCTGAGGAGGTCAGACCGTTCCACAGGCGGATGGATGAGTTCTCCATCCAAGCCGACTGCCTACAATGGGTAGTCATGCCCCAGAATGGCAGGGAGGCATTCATCAGGGAACTCCAAAGCGAGCACCCAGGCATTGTGATGATGAAGGCCATTGCCCGGTCACACGTTTGGTGGCCTGGAATCGATTCAGACCTGGACCTGGTGCACGACCTGTGCCCAGCTGGGTAATGCACCCAGGGAGGCCCCGCTCAGCCCGTGGCCCTGGCCCACCAAGCCATGGTCACACATTCACGTTGACTACATGAGCCCGTTCATGGGGAAGATGTTCCTCATTGTAGTGGATGCGTACTCGAAATGGATCGAGTGCATCATCCTGAATTCATGCACGTCATTCACCACCGTGGAAAGCCTACGTGCAATCTTTGCAACCCATGGTTTGCCGGACATCCTGGTTAGTGATAATGGCCCGTGTTTCACGAGCTATGAATTCCGGGAGTTTATGTCGGGCAATGGCATCAACCACGTCAGGACTGCGTCGTTCAAGCCGGCCTCCAATGGCCAGGTGGAATGGGCAGTCCAAATCATTAAGCAAGATATGCTCAGGATTCAAGGACCCTCCCTACAATGCCACCTATTGCACCTTCTGCTGGCCAATAGATCCCGCCGGCACTCGCTCACGGGGGTCCCACCCGCAGAGCTACTCATGGAACGGACACTCAAAACTCGGTTGTCCCTCATCCACCTAGTCCTGACCGACATAGTTGAGGGCAAGCTCAAGTCACAAAATGAGTACCATGACCGTAATTCAAGGGGGAGATGTATAGAAATAAATAATCCTGTATTCGTTCTCAATCACGCCATGGGGCCCAAATGGCTTGAGGGTACTGTAATTGACAAAGAGGGAATAGGGTCATCGTGGTGAAACTCAACAATGGCCAGATATGCCGTAAGCATCTGGACCAAGTAAAAAAAAGGTTCAGCATGGACACGGAGGAACCTGAAGAAGACCATGAGATGGAGCTCACACTACCGCCAGCGAACGTGAACAAGAGCAATCAGAAGAATGCACAGTCCCTGAGGTCACCGGACAGGCCGGAATCACCACAGGTGACAGACACTCACGTCAGTGTCCAACAACCAGAGCCCCAACTGCGGCGCTCCACGAGGGAGCGTAGACCACCTGAAAGACTGAACCTATGATCTCAGTAAGACTTTGGGGGGGGAGGGCGGCGGGGGAAGGTGATATCATGTTTGTAACTACAATGTAACACCACTGTATTACTGTATACACTCAACTTAGAAGCACACCTTGACCACAGGGGCTGAACTTGTGGGAGACACTCCTTACCTGATCATACAGGTATATAAAGGGAGATCCAATGCAGAGTCATCACTTCTGGAGTAATGTAATAAAGAGTTAAGGTCACATGGAAACATAGAAACATAGAAAATAGGTGCAGGAGTAGGCCATTCAGCCATTCTAGCCTGCATCGCCATTCAATGAGTTCCTGGCTGAACATGCAAATTCAGTACCCCATTCCTGCTTTCTCACCATATCCCTTGATCCCCTTAGTAGTGAGGACTACATCTAACTCTTTTTTGAATATATTTAGTGAATTGGCCTCAACAACTTTCTGTGGTAGAGAATTCCACAGGTTCACCACTCTCTGGGTGAAGAAGTTCCTCCTCATCTTGGTCCTTAGACTGTGACCCCTGGTTCTGGACTTCCCCAACATTGGGAACATTCTTCCTGCATCTAACCTGTCTAAACCCATCAGAATTTTAAACGTTTCTATGAGGTCCCCTCTCATTCTTCTGAACTCCAGTGAATACAAGCCCAGTTGATCCAGTCTTTCTTGATAGACCAGTCCCGTCATCCCGGGAATCAGTCTGGTGAATCTTCGCTGCACTCCCTCAATAGCAAGAATGTCATTTATCCACATTATACTACATCTGCCATGCATTTGCCCACTCACCTAACCTATCCAAGTCGCTCTGCAGCCTCATAGCATCCTCCTTGCAGCTCACACTGCCACCCAACTTAGTGTCATCCGCAAATTTGGAGATACAACATTTAATCCCCTTGTCTAAATCATTAATGTACAATGTAAACAGCTGGGGCCCCAGCACAGAACCCTGCGGTACCCGACTAGTCACCGCCTGCCATTCTGAAAAGTCCCCATTTACTCCTACTCTTTGCTTCCTGTCTGACAACCAGTTCTCAATCCATGTCAGCACACTACCCCCAATCCCATGTGCTTTAACTTTGCACATTAATCTCTTGTGTGGGACCTTGTCGAAAGCCTTCTGAAAGTCCAAATATACCACATCAACTGGTTCTCCCTTGTCCACTCTACTGGAAACATCCTCAAAAAATTCTAGAAGATTTGTCAAGCATGATTTCCCTTTCACAAATCCATGTTGACTTGGACCTATCATGTCACCTCTTTCCAAATGCGCTGCTATGACATCCTTAATAATTGATTCCATCATCTTACCCACTACCGATGTCAGGCTTACCGGTCTATAATTCCCTGTTTTCTCTCTCCCTCCTTTTTTAAAAAGTGGGGTTACATTGGCTACCCTCCACTCGATAGGAACTGATCCAGAGTCAATGGAATGTTGGAAAATGACTGTCAATGCATCCGCTATTTCCAAGGCCACCTCCTTAAGTACTCTGGGATGCAGTCCATCAGGCCCTGGGGGATTTATCGGCCTTCAATCCCATTAATTTCCCCAACACAATTTCCCGACTAATAAGGATTACCCTCAGTTCCTCCTCCTTACTAGACCTTCTGACCCCTCTTATATCCGGAAGGTTGTTTGTGTCCTCCTTAGTGAATACCGAACCAAAGTACTTGTTCAATTGGTGCGCCATTTCTTTGTTCCCCGTTATGACTTCCTCTGATTCTGACTGCAGGGGATCTACGTTTGTCTTTACTAACCTTTTTCTCTTTACATATCTATAGAAACTTTTGCAATCCGTCTTAATGTTCCCTGCAAGCTTCTTCTCGTAATCCATTTTCCCTGCCCTAATCAAACCCTTTGTCCTCCTCTGCTGAGTTCTAAATTTCTCCCTGTCTCTGGGATCACTGCTATTTCTGGCCAATTTGTATGCCACTTCCTTGGCTTTAATACTATCCCTGATTTCCCTTGATAGCCACGGTTGATCCACCTTCTCTTTTTTATTTTTATGACAGACAGTAATGTACAATTGTTGTAGTTCATCCATGCGGTCTCTAAATGTCTGCCATTGCCCATCCACAGTCAACCCCTTAAGTATCAGTCGCCAATCAATCCTAGCTAATTCACGCCTCGTACCTTCAAAGTTACCCTTTTTTAAGTTCTGGACCATGGTCTCTGAATTAATTGTTTCATTCTCCATCCTAATGCAGAATTCCACCATATTATGGTCACTCTTCCCCAAGGGGCCTCGCACAACGGTATTGCTAATTAATCCTCTCTCATTACACAACACCCAGTCTAAGATGGCCTCCCCTCTAGTTGGTTCCTCGACATATTGGTCTAGAAAACCATCCCTTATGCACTCCAGGAAATCCTCCTCCACCGTATTGCTTCCAGTTTGGTTAGCCCAATCTATGTGCATATTAATGTCACCCATTATAACTGCTGCACCCTTATTGCATGCACCCCTAATTTCCTGTTTGATGCCCTCCCCAACATTACTACTACTGTTTGGAGGTCTGTACACAACTCCCACTAACGTTTTTTGCCCTTTGGTGTTCTGCAGTTCTACCCATATAGATTCCACATCATCCAAGCTAATGTCCATTCTAACTATTGCATTAATCTCTTTAAGGTCACAGTGTGGCCTTGTCCCTGGAATGTTCCTCGTGTGGTTTCATGCTGTAGAGTAAGGACTTTACAATTTCTACCTGAAACATGAAGTTATATTTCCCTTTTCAGACACTGATAGACCTGATCTACATTTCCAGCATTTTCTGTTCTTAGTGTGACAAGGAAATTGACTAGCAAAATAACCTGCAGAATCAACTGTGCTCAGCCTACCACTTAACATAATACAGCATGATTGCAGCACTATGTACCTCGGCATTTTGGACTTCAGTGGAATGGAAATTCCATTGTACTCTTAGTGTGAAATTAAGTTATTGAAGAGCCAGCAGTGGTTAACTCTGATCTGAGGTGGACGCTTTGACTTGTATTGCAGAGAAAGCCTGTGAAGGAAACCAGCACCGGTGTGGTGTCTTCTCACCACTTGGCAACTTTGTCAGCCATGTGGTGTCTGGATCATTAGGTTACGTCTTCCCACTAGTTGGATGTCATGTGATCTATTATGATCTGTATGTGTTTCATCCTTTTGCTTGGACGTGGTGCTGGCCTTACGCAGTCACTCAGACAATTTACATGATTAGATTTTGAATTATGCATGGCATTCAAATGTTATTGCAATGACTGTTTCAGAAAACAGAGAGCCACTAATTAATGTATTTACTTGGAGCATAACAGACAATCAAAGAATGGGGCACAACTCGCTTGGAATTTCCAAGACACGTGTTGTTGGAATGCATATTAGATGGAACTTGGTGAATATTATATTATTTATGTATAAATACAAAGTACAGCAAATATTACAATATCATGCATCAGATCTAATAACAGACTCTGATGAGGAGTTGTTGTCTTCACCTTTCAGATTGAGCAAGAGTTCAATTGTCTTCTTTGGTCATGTGACATCTTTCCTTGATGGCCTTTGGTTTTCCTGTAATGTATTGTTTCTTTTTCTGTTGTTTTGCAGTTTCATTTCATCAGCTCTCTTCAGATAATTTATTCCTTCGCAAAAACAACAACAACTCGCATTTATATAGCACCTTTAATGTAGTAAAACTCTGATACTGAGCCACATACACAGTGAATTTTGTGACAGTATCTTTCAGTGGCAGATGCGGTCAGGAATGTTGTTTCCATGCCCAATAATACAAAATTCTTTTTATATATTGTATCGTCAATACATAATGTTTAATTTCTCTGAAACATGGGGCTGAATTTTAATGGAGAAAGCGGGTTGGGGGTGGGAAACTCCGAGGTGGTCGGGAAACCTGGGAGAACGGGTTTCCTGTAGGTCTTGTCGATTTTAACGGCAGGGCCTGATTTGCATAGGAAGCATCTGTTTCCCACCTGCAGCCAGCCAGATTGAGAGGCTGGCTGACTCTGGATGGGTATGCCTGGAGCACTAGGGCACAGAGAGGAGGGAGGGCGGGAGGGATCATGTGGGTGTCATGCCGGGAGAAGATTGAGGGGTCAGGGGCCGGGAGATAATCAGGAAGGAGTCCAAAGTGAATCGGGGGCCGGGAGAAGATCAGGAAGGGGTCCGAAGTTGACCGGGGCCAGGAGAAGATGGAGAGGTGGGGGGGTTCCTGTATTATATGGATGTAGATAAAAAGTGTTAAATATTGGGCACCTTTTCAGAAGACTACATGCTTTTCATGATTTTACTTGTAAACGCATTAGCTGAACAGTAAAGGATCAGAAATCCTTGCAGTGAAGTTTATATGGGATTGATCGGTCAGTGAGGGAGGGCACTTCTTTCTTTACGCCTCTGCATTTGATGTACAAGGATAAACATAAAGAATTAAATATTGCATTGTTTGAAAGGCATAAAATGCCTTAAGATTGTTGCGTAACTGATGATTTGTAGTTATTTGTTTAGAGGCGGGGGCCGAAGGAGGATGGGAGGGACTGGTCCGAAGAGGATCAGGGGCCGGAGGAACAGCACAGGAAGGGCCGGAGGAGGGGGGATCGGAGGCCTGGGGGTGGGAGGGGGGATTTGGTGGCCTAGTGGGGTGATCAGAGGTCTTGGGGGGGAAGGTGATTGGACGCCTGGTGGGGGGTCAAAATGGAGGTTAAAAAAGAGGCTTCCAGCCGCATTATAATTTTAAAATAAATAGCCCATCTCCTGGTAGTGGGTTGGCTGCCCACCCCAGTACTGCCCCCATCCTGCCCCATCCCACCCCCGTCCCATCCCCGCTCTGCCCACGTCCTGCCCCCATCCTGCCCCATCCCACCCCCGTCCTGCCCCATCCCACCCCCGTGCCGTCTCTGCTTTGCCCCCGTCCTGCCCACGTCCTGCCCCCATCCTGCCCCATCCCACCCCCGTGCCGTCTCTGCTTTGCCCCCGTCCTGCCCACGTCCTGCGCCCGTCCTGCCTCCGCCCCACCCACATCCTGCCCCTGTCCTGCCTCCATTGAAACCAGAAGTGGGCGGGTTGGAGGCGGGTCAGGTTGGGATTCCGATTTTTCACACTTTAACTGTCCCCACACCCCCAACCCACCTATTATTTTAGGTTCAAATTCCCCCCCATGGTCTTCTGAGCAAATACTTTCTATCTTTTGTCACCGTTGCTGTGAAAATTCATACAATTTACATAGACTATGTGGCTTATTTTCACTGTAGAGACAAAAATGGAGAAGTAATCAGCTTCACATTAAAGTTTCTGTAGAAGGTTATTTCTGCACCATGGATGAAGTGCTTTAATACCAATGAAAACAGACTATAGAGATCAAGTGATAGAAGGTTATTTATACATCATTTTGCAGTAATCTCATTGACAAATTCATGGCCTTAATGCCACTATGTAGTGACATTGGGACCAAGTTTCGGCCTGAGTTGCTCCTGTTTTTTTGGAGCAACTGGTTTAGAATGGAGTATCTTAGAAATTTGAATTCTCGGCATTTAGTTTGCACCAGTTCTAGTCAGTTAGAACAGTTTCACTTTGGAACAGAATTTTTTTTTTCAAAAGGGGTGTGTCCGGCCACTTACTCCTGTTTTCAAAGTTTAGGCAGTGAAAATTTACTCCAAACTAACTTAGAATGGAGTAAGTGAAGATTTTTGTACGTTCGAAAAAACATTGTCTACACTTTAGAAAATCAGGCGTAGGTTACAAATCAGTCGTAGGGAATGGGGTGGGGGGGGTTTAAATGGAAGTTTACAAACATTAAACACATCAGTTTTACAAATAAAGAGCCATTATCAATAATAAATGATAAATACATCAATAAATCAACCAATAAATCAATCAAAAAAAATTAATAAAAAATAAAAAAAATTTAAAAATCAATAAATAAAACATTTTCTACTTACCGACTGCAGCACCGGGAGCCCTCCAACAGCGTGCTGGGACAGCCCCCCTCAGTGTGTCTCTGTCAGCGTCTCTATCTCTCTGTCTGTCTGTGTGTCTCTCATTCTCTGTCTGTCAGTGTCTGTGTTTCTGACAGCGAGGGGAGGGGGAGAAGGGGGGTGGGAGGGGGAGCGGGAGGGGGAGAAGGGGGGTGGGAGGGGGAGGGGGAGAAGGGGAGTGGGGGGAAGGGGGTGGGGGAGGGGGAGAAGGGGAGTGGGGGGGAGGGGGAGAAGGGGGAGGGGGAAGGGGGGAGGGGGAGAAGGGGGGTGAGGGGGAGAAGGGGGTGGGGGGAGAGGGGGAGGAAGGAGGAGGGAGGTAGAGGGGGGTGGGGTGGGGGGTGGGGGTAGAGGGGTGTGGGGAGGAGGAGGGGGGTGGGGGAGGAGGGGGGGAGGAGGAGGGGTGGGGCGAGGAGAAGGGGGGAGAAGGAGAGGGGGGAGAAGGGGAGAAGGGGGGAGAGGAGGAGAAGGGGGGGAGAGGAGGAGAAGAGAGAGAGGATGGAGGGAGGGAAGGAGAGAGGAGGGAGGGGGGGAAGGAGAGAGATGGGGGAGAGGGGGTGAAGGGAGAGAGGATGGAGGGAGGGAAAGAGAGAGGAGGGATGGAGGGAAGGAAAGACGTGGGAGGGAAGGAGGGAGGGAAGGAGAGAAGAGGGAGGTAGGGAAGGAGAGAAGAGGGAGGGAGGAGGGAGGGAAGGAGGGAGGAAAGGAGAGAGGAGAGAGGGAGGGAAGGAGAGAAGGGGGAGAAGGGAGAGAAGGAGGCTGAACGGCCGGGCCCAAGACTTCGGGCTGGATTTACAGGTAGGTGGCGTCGGGTCTCGGGGGGGGGGGGGTCGCGGAGGTCCGGGGGTGGTGGGGGGGAGAGTCGCGGAGGTCCGGGGCGGGGGGAAGAGAGTCGCGGAGGTCCGGGGGGGGGGAGCGGAGGTCGGGTCGCCGGCGGGGGAGGGGGGAGAGCAGGGGTCGGGTCGGGTCGGGTGGGAGGAGCCATCCATGCAGCCCCAGTGAGGCCATTCGGCCAGGGCTAGGGGCTGCGTGCTTCGGGCCCCTCCCACAGTTTTGGGCGCCTGGAGCTACTGCACATGCGCGCCCACTGTAGCGCGCATGTGCAGAGGTCCCGGCACTGATTTCAGCGCAGGGACCTGGCTCCGCCCCCCACAGCTCGTGCTGCGCCGCACCCAGCTCCAGAGGACCTGCAGGGAGCCGGAGAATAGGTAAGTTTTTTTTAGGCGCACTTTCTGGTGCGAAAAACAGGAGTCCAGGTTGGGCGCGGCCCGAAACTTGGGCCCATTAAATAGCGCTAAAACGGTGGCGGACGCTCTTTCGCCAGCTGCTTCATCCTTATCTTTGCGTTGCTGGTAACTGGCAGTGCCATCCCGCACAAAATGGCAGCATTGTGACGTCAATCGTTGTACAGCGCCAACTTTACATTATAAACGCAAACTTCGACCCTAGCACTGAATTCAGTGCTGGGCCCTTAGCATTCCAGGTGAATCTGCCATGTAAGCAGGCTGACTGTCACGATGTCTGCACCTCTTAAAGGGACACACACATCATTCAGCTAAGTTTTTGGAATTAAGGTTTTGGACTGGGATTTTTGATTTTATTGAAATGGTGGCTTGTTGCGATAGATGTGAAAAGTTTTTTTAAAGTGTGTAGGGCATACCGCTGGATGCTTGCAACGGCTCAGATGGTAAATGAAGGCCTTTAAGGCGACAGGTCACACACAACATCTGTGGAGAGAAAAACAGAGTTCACGTCTCAGGTCGAGACAGCCCATTTCTGGCTGGGATATCTGGGATGGAATCATCCGCCTCTGGTCCCAGTGACCACAACCCCAAATTCCCCTTTCAACATTAGTCCCACACGTTACTGACCATCACACCATCTTCTTCGCCATAATGCTAAAATAAAAACCATCACAAATCAAACTTTTCAATCCACCTATATATGTCTTTCCATCAAATGTGACATCAAGAAATCAACTCATCACCCATCTGCATTCTCTTAGTGAGTGTCTTGTGTGTGTCTTTGCCAATTGATGCCATCCTACTGATGTCACGTTGTGCTTCCCCAGTGGCTGCAGCATGGCTGGTGGAAGGCTGCTGACTTTCGGTGGGGAACACTGCAAGTGGCCTTGCTGGTTGACCTTGAGGAGCTGGTAGCTGGGAATGTCAAATCACCTTTCTTCTTCTTGTTCTTCACTCTCCTGTCCCAATTCCTGGTCAACCACTGGCTGGGCAGGCTGTATTTCTGGGGTGTGTGAAATGAGGAAGGCACATGGGTGGAGTTGTGATGATAAGAGGTGCATGAGGTGCATGCCAGAGAAAGGTAACATATGAGGATACCAGCATCTTGTATCCTTCCAGCATTGCCACTCTGCAAGGGCTCAGCCATGTTCCTGCCTAGAATGGACTGCACGGCCTCCTCCAAGGAGGCAACTTTACTGGCTAAAACACATTTCTCCTCCATATCTCTTGTTGCAGATTAGTGAGCGACCACTTACAAAGAGAGAAATTACTATTTCAGATTCCCTAATTAATATTAACTAACAGCAGCTTTTGCAGAGTGGAATCTCCCTCGGTTAGAAGGTATGAGGACCCGACTGGTTGCTGTCAGAAGAGTAGGTCAGTCAACCCAGGCTGCTTTAATGACTGAAAGAACTCTTTTTGTCCTTTATTTTTCAGTAGCACGACACACTACAGGTAAGTATTTTCATCATTTGTCTCACTGTTCCAGGAATAATTGACTTTCGAAAGACTAAAGACAATGCCAAATAAAAACCAGTTCAACTAGGCCAATGGAGTTTACAAAGGAACCGGTTCGGCCAGTGTTTCCCACATTTTTGAGCTCCTTTGTGGGCTGGCAAAAGGGATCGGGTTGGCTATGTTTGAGTACAAGTTGTATGTTGTGCACCACTGGCCCTATTGCACCTGTCCTTGCTGACATGCTACTATGGAAACCGGGGCCGGGTAGCAGGAAAGTAGTAACACACAGCTGCAGCTGCTAATTCTGGCTCAATTGCAAAGTGGTGGGCCTGTATGAAAACAAGCAATGCTGTGTATTGTTATTTAAAAAAATAGGTAGAGTTTTAAGTTTTCCATTGCTATTTACTTTTAGAAATTGTTTGCATTCAGTCATATATTTTTGTCACTATGGTCACAGTAGAACAACAAGTCCTTTCAAAATAAAGCATGTGGCAGGGACTAAAATTAGAACCATTAGATATGCAAAATTCAGTGATAAAGAATTATGATGGCTCCTTAATGCCCAAGATTGGATTCTTGCACATTATTTGATCACGTTAATTATTCTCAGGAATATTTAGCAATCTTTCTCACTGGTTTGTCAATATTTGAACCCGTGTTTATTCAAAGCTAAGTTGTGTAAATCTAATCAACCGTGGTATTCCACAACCATTGAGTTTAGTTTCAAAGAGCTAATGAAATTATGTACGCTTTACTTTGTGCTGATGGTCCAGTACATTCTAGTCTGCAGTAGAAAGGTTATGCAGTACCTAACTGTGAATTGTGGAATATAATCAAATAGCTGTTGATATTTTCACTGTATATCTATGAAATTTTCTCAGCTATGTGTGATGAACAGGAAACATGCAACTGGGATTGGCACAGCCAAATTCACCAGTATCTGAACTGACAAGTGGATTGCAGGAAAAGTTTGGATACAAGTGACTCTATACCAAGTCTGAAAGTGTCTTGGTAAATGCTGGTATAGCCATGCTTGTTACTTGTGGGTTGGGTTACAAGTTACTTTTTTTGTCCATCTCATGGTATGTTGCATATAAAAGGATTGGAAGGTAAGTTTGCGCCGGGAAATTCGTTGTGCCTGCAGCCACAAAATTTGCAATCTGGACCCTGAGTGTGGAGTGGAGCACTAAGGGAGGCATTGCACATCTCTTTTAGGGTGCAAGGCCGGCTGAACAACTAAAAATCCGTTGCAATAGAGCCAGCCTCATAGCGCCCTAAGAGAGGCTTCCATGGTAAAAATAACACACAAAAAACATTTCTAATACCTTGCCCATCCCACATTAGGATAAATCGCAAAGATAAAAATAAACAAAACAATCAAACTTACTCATTCATTACTTACTTCACTCACCGACGCCGGTATAGCTCTGACCGCCAGGTTTTCCATCCGGTTCCACTACGGCACACTACAGGGCGCTCAAGGGTCGGCATCAATCAAAAATCAGTGAGCTGTCGAAATCGGTGGCGTTCCACACCGGCTCGATGTTCCCGGGCGGTGCTGCTCAGCGACCCCGCAAAACCGACAACTAATTTCCCGGCGGGGCGCCTGGAAACCATCTCTGTTATATATGTAGTAATCTCGGGCTAGTCAGAGTAGGAATCGCAGGATAGCGCAGATGAATACATGGCTTGAGCAGTGGTGCAGCAGGGAGGGATTCAAATTCTTGGGGCATTGGAACCGGTTCTGGGGGAGGTGGGACCAGTACAAACCAGACGGTCTGCACCTGGGCAGGACCGGAACCAATGTCCTAGGGGGAGTGTTTGCTAGTGCTGTTGGGGAGGAGTTAAACTAATATTGCAGGGGGATGGCAACCTATGCAGGGAGACAGAGGGAAACAAAAATGAGGCAAAAGCAAAAGACAGAAAGGAGATGAGGAAAAGTGGAGGGCAGAGAAACCCAAGGCAAAGAACAAAAAGGGCCACTGTACAGCAAAATTCTAGAAGGACAAAGGGTGTTAAAAAAGCAAGCCTGAAGGCTTTGTGTCTTAATGCAAGGAGTATTCGCAATAAGGTGGATGAATTAACTGTGCAAATAGATGTTAACAAATATGATGTGATTGGGATTACAGAGACGTGGCTCCAGGATGATCAGGGCTGGGAACTCAACATCCAGGGGTATTCAACATTCAGGAAGGATAGAATAAAAGGAAAAGGAGGTGGGGTAGCATTGCTGGTTAAAGAGGAGATTAATGCAATAGTTAGGAAGGACATTAGCTTCGATGATGTGGAATCTATATGGGTAGAGCTGCAGAACACTAAAGGGCAAAAAACGTTAGTGGGAGTTGTGTACAGACCTCCAAACAGTAGTAGTGATGTTGGGGAGGGCATCAAACAGGAAATTAGGAGTGCATGCAATAAAGGTGCAGCAGTTATAATGGGTGACTTTAATATGCACATAGATTGGGCTAGCCAAACTGGAAGCAATACGGTGGAGGAGGATTTCCTGGAGTGCATAAGGGATGGCTTTCTAGACCAATATGTCGAGGAACCAACTAGGGGGGAGGCCATCTTAGACTGGGTGTTGTGTAATGAGAGAGGATTAATTAGCAATCTCATTGTGCGAGGCCCCTTGGGGAAGAGTGACCATAATATGGTGGAATTCTGCATTAGGATGGAGAATGAAACAGTTAATTCAGAGACCATGGTCCAGAACTTAAAGAAGGGTAACTTTGAAGGTATGAGGCATGAATTGGCTAAGATAGATTGGCTAATGATACTTAAGGGGTTGACTGTGGATGGGCAATGGCAGACATTTAGAGACCGCATGGATGAATTACAACAATTGTACATTCCTGTCTGGCGTAAAAATAAAAAAGGGAAGGTGGCTCAACCGTGGCTATCTAGGGAAATCAGGGATAGTATTAAAGCCAAGGAAATGGCATACACATTGGCCAGAAATAGCAGCGAACCTGAGGACTGGGAGAAATTTAGAACTCAGCAGAGAAGGACAAAGGGTTTGATTAGGGCAGGGAAAATGGAGTACGAGAAGAAGCTTGCAGGGAACATTAAGGCGGATTGCAAAAGTTTCTATAGGTATGTAAAGAGAAAAAGGTTAGTAAAGACAAACGTAGGTCCCCTGCAGTCAGAATCAGGGGAAGTCATAACGGGGATCAAAGAAATGGCAGACCAATTGAACAAGTACTTTGGTTCAGTATTCACTAAGGAGGACACAAACAACCTTCCGGATATAAAAGTGGTCAGAGGGTCTAGTAAGGAGGAGGAACTGAGGGAAATCTTTATTAGTCGGGAAATTGTGTTGGGGAAATTGATGGGATTGAAGGCCAATAAATCCCCAGGGCCTGATGGACTGCATCCCAGAGTACTTAAGGAGGTGGCCTTGGAAATAGCGGATGCATTGACAGTCATTTTCCAACATTCCATTGACTCTGGATCAGTTCCTATCGAGTGGAGGGTAGCCAATGTAACCCCACTTTTTAAAAAAGGAGGGAGAGAGAAAGCAGGGAATTATAGACCGGTCAGCCTGACCTCAGTAGTGGGTAAAATGATGGAATCAATTATTAAGAATGTCATAGCAGCGCATTTGGAAAATGGTGACATGATAGGTCCAAGTCAGCATGGATTTGTGAAAGGGAGATCATGCTTGACAAATCTTCTGGAATTTTTTGAGGATGTTTCCAATAAAGTGGACAAAGGAGTACCAGTTGATGTGGTATATTTGGACTTTCAGAAAGCTTTCGACAAGGTCCCACACAGGAGATTAATGTGCAAAGTTAAAGCACATGGGATTGGGGGTAGTGTGCTGACGTGGATTGAGAACTGGTTGTCAGACAGGAAGCAAAGAGTAGGAATAAATGGGTACTTTTCGGAATGGCAGGCAGTGACTAGTGGGGTACCGCAGGGTTCTGTGCTGGGGCCCCAGCTGTTTACATTGTACATTAATGATTTAGACGAGGGGATTAAATGTAGTATCTCCAAATTTGCGGATGACACTAAGTTGGGTGGCAGTGTGAGCTGCGAGGAGGATGCTATGAGGCTACAGAGTGACTTGGATAGGTTAGGTGAGTGGGCAAATGCGTGGCAGATGAAGTATAATGTGGATAAATGTGAGGTTATCCACTTTGGTGGTAAAAACAGAGAGACAGACTATTATCTGAATGGTGACAGATTAGGAAAAGGGAAGGTGCAACGAGACCTGGGTGTCATGGTACATCAGTCATTGAAGGTTGGCATGCAGGTACAGCAGGCGGTTAAGAAAGCAAATGGCATGTTGGCCTTCATAGCGAGGGGATTTGAGTACAGGGGCAGGGAGGTGTTGCTACAGTTGTACAGGGCCTTGGTGAGGCCACACCTGGAGTATTGTGTACAGTTTTGGTCTCCTAACTTGAGGAAGGACATTCTTGCTATTGAGGGAGTGCAGCGAAGATTCACCAGACTGATTCCCGGGATGGTGGGACTGACCTATCAAGAAAGACTGGATCAACTGGGCTTGTATTCACTGGAGTTCAGAAGAGTGAGAGGGGACCTCATAGAAACGTTTAAAATTCTGACGGGTTTGGACAGGTTGGATGCAGGAAGAATGTTCCCAATGTTGGGGAAGTCCAGAACCAGGGGTCACAGTCTAAGGATAAGGGGTAAGCCATTTAGGACCGAGATAAGGAGAAACTTCTTCACCCAGAGAGTGGTGAACCTGTGGAATTCTCTACCACAGGAAGTAGTTGAGGCCAATTCACTAAATATATTCAAAAGGGAGTTAGATGAAGTCCTTACTACTCGGGGGATCAAGGGGTATGGCGTGAAAGCAGGAAGGGGGTACTGAAGTTTCATGTTCAGCCATGAACTCATTGAATGGCGGTGCAGGCTAGAAGGGCTGAATGGCCTGCTCCTGCACCTATTTTCTATGTTTCTATGTTTCTCTGTGGACTTGTATTTACTCTGTACAGCCACCAGAGGACTCATTCCCTGGAGTCCTAAGGGATCCCATAATCCCTTGGGAGCACAGATATTTAAGAAGGCTTCACAGGTTGGAGAGGCACTCTGGAGACCTGCAATAAAAGACTAAGGTCACACTTTACTTTGAGCTCACAGTGTTCAGTCTGACTCTTTCTCCATACACAACAACTGGCGACGAGATACAGAAAGCAAACTCAAAGATGCAGAGAACAGTGGGCATCCTGGAGAAATTTTCGAAGGGAGATGATTGGGAAACTTTTGTGGAGCAACTCGACCAATACTTCGTGGCCAACAAGCTGGGTGGGGAAGAAAGCGCTGCCAAACATAGAGCGATCCTCCTCATGGTCTGTGGGGCACCAATGTATGACCTCATGAAGAATCTGCTCACTCCAGCGAAACCCACGGAGAAATCGTACGACAATTTGTGCACACTGGTCCGAGAGCAGTCGAACCCCGAAGGAAAGCGTTCTGATGGCGAGGTACCGGTTCTACACCTACAAAAAGCCTGAAGACCAGGAAGTGGCGAGTTATGTCGCCGAGCTGAGACGCCTTGCAGGACATTGCGAATTTGAAGGACATTTGGAGCACAAGCTCAGAGACTTTTTCGTACTTGGCATTGGCCATGAAACCATACTTCGCAAGCTTTTGACTGTAGAGACCCCAACCTTGAGTAAGGCCATAGCGATAGCCCAGGCGTTCATTGCCACCAGTGACAATACTAAGTAAATCTCTCAGCACATAATTGCTGCTACAATACTGTGAACAAAGTGATGTTGTTTTCGAATCGTAACGTACAGGGCAGGTTGCACATACCTGCAGCTACATGTCCGCAGATGTCTCAGAGTCCACCAACAAGGGTGATGAATGCAAAGCCCTTAATGCCTTGTTGGCACTGCGGGGGTGATCATCGTTTTCATTCATGCCGTTTCAAAGGATACGTTTGCAAGGGCTGTCGAACAATGGGATACCTCCAATGAGTGTGCAGGCGAGCTGCTAAGCCTGTTAAACCTGCAAACCACCACATTGCAGAGGAGGACAGATCCACGGAGGATCACTACGAACTAGAGCCTCAGATAGAGGAGGCAGAGGTACATGGGGTGCGCACATTCACCATGAATTGTCCCCCGATAATGCTGAATGTTGAACTAAATGGACTCCCGGTATCAATGGAGCTGGACACGGGCGCAAGCCAGTCCATCATGGGCAAAAAGACTTTCGAAAGATTGTGGTGCAACAAGGCCTTAAGGCCAGTCTTAACTCCAGTTCAGACGAGACTAAGAACTTACACTAAATAACTGATTCCTGTAATCGGCAGTGCTACCGTAAAGGTCTCCTACGATGGAGCGGTGCACAAGCTACCACTCTGAGTGGTATCGGGCGATGGTCCCACGCTGCTCGGCAGGAGCTGGCTGGGAAAGATACGCTGGAATTGGGATGATGTGTGCCCAGGTCTTAAACAAATTTCCTTCGCTATTTGAACCAGGCATTAGGAAATTCCAAGGAGCAAAAGTGCAGATCCACCTAATTCCAGAGGCGCGACCCATCCATCACAAGGCGAGAGCAGTACCGTACATGATGAGAGAAAGGGTAGAGATCGAGCTAGACCGGCTGCAACGAGAGGGCATCATTTCACCGATTGAATTCAGCGAGTGGGCCAGTCCTATTGTCCCAGTCCTCAAGGGAGACGGCACCGTCAGAATCTGTGGCGATTACAAAGTAACTATCAATCGTTTCTCCCTGCAGGACCAATACCCACTACCAAAAGCCGACGACCTCTTTGCAACGCTGGCGGGAGGAAAGACATTCACGAAGCTGGATCTGACTTCAGCCTACATGACGCAGGAACTGGAGGAATCATCGAAGGCCCTCACCTGCATCAACATGCACAAAGGTCTTTTTGTTTATCACAGATGCCCGTTTCGAATCCGATCAGAGGCGGCGATATTCCAGAGAAACATGGAAAGTTTCCTGAAGTCAGTCCCGCACACCGTGGTCTTCCAGGACGACATCTTGGTCACAGGTTGGAACACAGTCGAGCACCTGCAGAACCTGGAGGAGGTTCTTAGTCGACTCAACCACTTGCAGCTCAGGTTAAAACGCTCGAAGTGCGTTTTCCTGTCGCCTGAAGTGGAGTTCCTGGGAAGGAGGATTGCGGTGGACGGCATCAGGCCCACCAACGCAAAGATGGAGGCAATCGAGAACGCACCGAGGCCATAGAACGTGACGGAGCTGCGGTCGTTTCTGGGACTCTTGAACTACTTTGGTAACTTCTTACCGGGTCTCAGTACCCTGCTAGAACCACTGCATGTCTTACTATGAAAAGGGGGCGGATGGGTTTGGGGCAAAAGCCAAGAAAGTGCCTTTGTAAAAGCGAGAAAATTGTAATGCTCAAACAAATTGCTTGTGTTGTATGATCCATGTAAGCGTTTGATACTAGCATGTGATGCGTCGTCATATGGCGTCGGGTGTGTATTGCAACAAGCTAATGATTTCGGGAAACTGCAACCGGTTGCTTATGCATCCAGGAGTCTGTCTAAGGCTGAGAGAGCCTACAGCATGATTGAAAAAGAAGCGTTAGCATGAACAGGTAGAGAGCAGGCGGCTTCAACAAAGTGCTTACCATGATAGCGCAAATGTGTCACGCGAGATTGAAGTCAGTGATCCTGTATTTGTATTAAATTATGGACAAGGTCTCAAGTGGCTTCCCGGCACTGTCATGGCCATAGAGGGGAGCAGGGTGTTTCGCGTCAAACTTTCAAATGGACTCATTCATCGGAAACACTTGGGCCAAATCAAACTCAGGTTCACGGACTACCCTGAGCAACCCACCTTGGACCCTACCTTTTTTGATTCCCCAACACACACACCAGTGGCAACTGACACCACGGTTGACCACGAAACAGAACCCATCATCGACAGCAGCCCTGCAGGGCCCAACACACCAGGCAGCCCAGCAAGGCCAGCTGCACAGCAGCCCAGCGAGGGCCCAACAAATGATTCAACAACACCAGCTTTCACACCGAGACAATAAACCAGGGCAAGAAGGGCCCCAGATTGACTCACATTGTAAAAAGTTACACAATTGATTTTGGGGGGGAATGTTGTTATATATGTGGACTTATATTTACTCTGTACAGCCACCAGAGGGCTCATTCCCCATAGTCCCAAGGGATCCCATAATCCCTTGTGAGCACAGGTATTTAAGAAGGCTTCACAGGTTGGAGAGACACTCTGGAGACCTGCAATAAAAGACTACGGTCAGACTTTACTTTGAGCTCACAGTGTTCAGTCTGACTCTTTCTCCATACACAACAATCCCCACTGCCATTACTACCCCTTCGGGGCACGAACAAAGGCGACAACATCTTGAGGGGTCTGAACATCAGTGCCCGATTAACAATAAGTTAGAAAGAATTATAATGTACTATCCTTTATTTGCTGCCTATTTCTGATGATTTTGATTGAAGTTGTGAGCATCGATCATGTGGTGTTTGCAGGCACGCTAGTAATGACTCCACGAGGCAAGGTATTGCACTTGAACTGTTGTGACCTTAGTCCATTTATTGCAGCTCCTGAACGAGGTTACAGTAAGGTGGGCTCCGTTTTATACCTGGTTACCTGCGGTGTGCAGGTGACCTCTAGGTCTTCACCTGTTGCACCCTCTGGTGGTACAGGCATATTGTATACAGTGTAAAGATACATTTATCAGTCTTATGTAACTGTACTTTGAGTGTACAGAGTATATACATACACAACATCACTCCCCCTAAGTCTTGTGCCACTGGCCTTTGCATTGTGTGCTCTGGCCCTCGACTTGAGTGTCCAAAGCTCTTACACTTTGTCTGTGCTTCGGAATGGCTCGCTCCCTGTTGACCCCCAAGTCCTTATTGCCACAACATTGGGAAATGGTCAGCAGTGGACGGTTGGAGGTTGCAGTGAGGTTTGAGTGCGTTCTGGGTGTGATCCATGTATGTCCATGGCTACATACCCCCATTTCCCCCCCCCCATACATAGACCATGTGTGTGGCTCGACAGTTGCATTTACATGCATGTACAAAAAATAGGATTGGTTACATGACTGTTGGGTTTAGCAGTAGTGGAACAAATTCATTTTACAGGTAAGGTACATACATGGTATTAGAGTCTTGCCCCTTTGGTGTAGGTGCAGGTGGGTGAGGACGCTAGTTCCTGAGTGACCGGACTGTGTTCAGGTTGTCTGATGGCGGCGCTGTGCCCCCTGCCAGCTGGGTGGGCTCGAATCGCTCCCTTGGCTGGGTCTCAGGGCCTTTGCCGTTAGCTAGTGGTGGGCAGAGCCACAGGAATGTGTGGCCTCCCTGTCCTCCTTTGAGGGCCGCATGGTCTCCCTGCTGCCCTTAAGCGGTGGTGGGAGTCTGGTCATCCCAGGTCCCATCGGGAGGACTGGAGGGTGCTGGCCTCTTGCTCCCAGTGCTGGCCCTGGTGGCCAGGGGGGTTGGGCCGATCTGGGGCAGTGTGCCAGTAGTGGTGCCTGTGCCTTCCGCTGATCGCTGGCCCTGCAGTGGGTAAGCTCCCACTGTGTGTGGCCACACTTCCTGGGGAATCACCTTGGTCCCGGAGGCGCAGGCTACATGATTGAGTAGCCCGCTGGACCTGGGTGCTTCAAATGGGAGATTGCCCTTGGCTTTGTCGGCGTGCATCTTGAACCCAGCATCACACATTATTCCATCGTTTACATTCATGATACATTGGCTCCAATCACTTTCAGGTTCGAGTTCACATTTGTCAATTACATCTTTACCCTCAATTACATATTTTCCCTGTATATTACCAGCATCGCTGTACAATGTTACATTTAGATACTTGTGTTCATCAATTACACCTTTTCCACGTATCCTACCAGCATTGCTGTTCAACGATACAGTTAAATACTTGCTCAACTACATGTCTCACATTAGTATCACTGGCATCACTGTACAAAAAGTGGAACTGTCCCTTTAATTATTCTGGGTTGCCTGTCTCCTTTAAGAGGGCCTTGCAATCTTTACCCCAATCCGGTTCACTGCTCAGCATCACGTGTTGCTCCCTCAACGCTGCCCCACGTGATCTGGGCGCAGCCATCTTGATTTCAGGCACTTCGCCTCATGGTGCAGGCGCCATCTTTTCACTCTCCTCGAGCTAGGCTGCGGTGATCCTTCTCTCCCCAGGTTCTGCCACTGAAGCAGGGGAAATACCTTCTGCATCGATCTTCTCCCTTCAGAGTCCTGCCACGGCCCGGAAGGTGTGTTCTGGTCGTTCGGGTTGGATCATCTCACTGTTGGGTAGTGCAGTTTGTGTCGTCACCGCGCAATCGAGTTGGACGGTAGGATCTTCAGGTGCTGCAATGGATCCAAATTTGGGGCCGCCTAGGACGTCAATCACCGGGGCCTGGAGGCTTTCCCAGCTCCAACAGATTTGGATTTGCTTCATCCAACTTCTTCCTAGCAGCATTGGACCATCACCAGCAACGATCCACAAAGGTAGCTTGCGCATCGCGCCGCCGTAGGACACCTGGACATCCACGCTGCCAACAACTGGGATGGTGTCGTTTGTGTAAGTGAGCAGCTTCACCTGGATTGGTAGCATTTTAGGTTGTTCGATAGGGTTGTCCCAGAGTTCCTCGAAGGCTGCCTGGTTCATCAGCGATTGCTTCGCCCCTGTGTCGACCTCCATCGAGACTGGAACACCGTTAATTTCAACTTCTATCTTCAACGGGGAACTCTTGGTGGAGCAGGTAAACACTCCGTACACCTCTTCCTGGAGCTGAGCTGCCTCCTGGACTCTCTCTTCGTCTTCATCAGCGCTGGAGCCTGGGTGATCGGCCAACTCTTCAGCGACTCGATGAGTAAAATTTCTTTTACATATTCGCTGCCGCTGGCCTTTAGTGTTACAGCCTTTGCAAGTGTAGTCTCTGTATCTGCATTGGTGAGCTCTGTGATTTCCTCCGCAGCGCCAGCATGGAGCTGCCGGTTGGCCCCCTGCGGCAGACTCAGGGTTGCTGGGCTCAGGGTCACAGTCTTGCCTCTGAAAGGCGCCATTCAGTTCATTGTACTTGACATGTTAGAGTCCTGGGGTTGAGTCATTATCCTTCTGGAATCACAGGCCAAGGCCATGAATGCTTGGCTCACGTTAATTGCTTTCTGCAACATATTTTGCGATTTCTTGGCCTTTGGGTCACCGGTGTGTGTAGAAACGATGTCTGGCCGTTAGGATGCTCTCTTTTGGCTTAAGCTGTTCCTGTATCAGGGTTACGAGCTCCGCGAACGTTTTCGTTGTCATCTTCTCTGGGGCTAGTAAGTCCCTGACAAGGCCATGAACGGTGGGCCCACAACTGCTGAGCAGGATGGCTCGCCGCTTATCAGCCAGCGAGGTCGATGTGTTTCCAGCCAGGTCGTTCGCGATGAAGTAGTGTTCTAGCCTTTCCACAAAGGCATCCCAATCTTCCCCATCAGCGAATTGTTGAAATTTGCCACGGTTAACCATTTTTCGCGTGGAATTTGTATTCTCGTCGCCAATTGTGGTGCTTGCAGACACTCTAGTAATGACTCCACGAGGCAAGGTATTGCACTTGAACTGTTGTGACCTTAGTCCATTTATTGCAGCTCCTGAATGAGGTTACAGTAAAGTGGGCTCCCTTTTATACCTGGTTACCTGCGGTGTGCAGGTGACCTCTAGGTCTTCACCTGTTGCACCCTCTGGTGGTACAGGCATATTGTATACAGTGTAAAGGTACATTCATTGGTCTTATGTAACTGTACATTGAGTGTACAGGGTTTATACATACACAACAGATCACATTTTCAGGGGAGGAAGAAATAAAACTGGAGGAGCTACTGAGAAGCACAATTTGTGGGAGATGACCTAACATGCATAGTTGCAAACAAAGCAGTCAGGGTTAATGACTTCCTGTACTTTTATTGCCACAATTTTTTATTTGCCAATTGTCTCTGCCTCTCCTGAAAATATTAGCCTAGAAATTGTATTGTGCTGTGCCCTCTTTACAGGAGTATAACGGGTGCCTAAGGGTCCAATATGGCAGGCGGTGTGCCAGAAGCCCGCCATATTGGTTAGGGCTCTTTCATCGGCAACTAGGGTGCGCACCTGAAACTGATTGCATGTGCAAATCGGGAGCCTAACGACTGTTTCAGGCCCCTTTGTGGAATTGGGACTGCAAGTGGCACAGCCTGCATCGTGCATGCAGCAGTCAGTTCTTCAGGCGCTTTGCAGCCAAACCAGCGGTCCTTAACAGAAGGATATTGAGGCTTTAGAGAGTACACGGGTGGGCTGAGCACTGGGTCTGCCCAATCAGATCAGCATTGTGATTTGTGCATTGCTGGCCAACACAGACCTTTCCATCAGGCAAGGACCAAGGCCAGAAAATGTAAGTTGCACTTGAAACTTATAAATGATTGTTTTTGATGCTCTGAAAAGACCCTGTGAGGTAAATCACAGAGATACCAGAGTGCCAGGGATCCCAGCACATTATAGAATTGCTGTGCTTTCACTAGGCGGTTGCTCCTGTAAAGTGGTTGAAAAGAAAGAAGAAAGACTTACATTTATATAGTACCTTTCATGACCTCTGAAGTGTCGGCACTGTAGGAAACGGGGCAGCCAATTTGCACACAGCAAGCTCCCACCAACAGCAATATGATAATATCCAGATAATCTGTTTTTTAGTGATGTTGATTGAGAAATAAATGTTGGTCAAGAAACTAGGGAGAATTGCCCTGCTCTTCGAAATAGTGCCATAAGATCTTTTACATCCACCTGAGTGGGCACACAGGGCCTCGGTTTAACATCTCATTCGAAAGACGTCATCTCTTTCTGACTCAGAGGTGAGAGTGCTACCAACTGAGCCACAGCGGACACTGGAGGTGATCTAGCAATTCTATGCTCTACATACAGTTTGAATATGTTTCCCCTAATTGTAGCATTGACTACACCACTACAGACTAGATTGTAAAATAGTAAAAATGAAACCAGTGAATTAAACCAAATACCCAAAGGCTGGTCCCACGCTACTATCTACTCTATTCTAGGCATCCACTGCTACACCCATCATGAGTCTCACTGCTGGCACTGCCAGTGCAGCAATCCACACTGTTTTATTCCCTATCTGTGGCATCTTGTGCATCACCAGCCGTGACAGCCAGCCGTGCCTTCAGTCGCCTATGTCGCATGCTCTGGAATTCCTTCTGTCTCTCCACCTCCCTCTCCTCCTTTAAGACCATTCTTATGCTCATCGCTTTGACCAAGCTTTTGGTCATCCATCTGGGACCAAGTCTCACGCTATTTCTTCGCTTTTCCACTCTCCTCTGATGCTGCCTCTCCCTCCAGCCACCTGCATGAATCTCTTATGATCCACCACACTGCAAAAAGACTATCAACAAATTCATCCTAGATGAGTCCATAAATATCTGAGGCCTGAGTGAACCTGGCTCATAGATGGTGACTCCTTTCCCCTTACTCAGACTGCCCTGCCTGGCTATAGATTCCACAATATTCCCACCCACACCACTGTGATTGTGACATGGCTCTTATTGACAAGTTTTTAAAAAATTCATTCATGGGATGTGGCCATCGTTGGCAAGGCTAGCATTTATTGCTCATCCCTAATTTATTTTATTTTATTTTTTATTATTCATTCATGGGATGTGGGCGTCACTGGAAAGGCCAGCATTTATTGCCCATTCCTAATTGCCCTTGAGAAAGTGGTGGTGAGCTGCTGAAGGATGCAAAATTGTCAGGAACCCCCCCAGTGTTTGAGCTCATTCGAAAGGAAATTTAATTTGGGACTATCTACCGAAAAGTTTGGAACCCTAAAGTGTTTATGAAAGAAACTACGAACTTTAATATGATTTTGGATTTTAAAAGACAAACTCAAGGCTGTGGGCGGGCCAAAGGAACTAGCAGGAGACAGTCTGATTAAGTGAAGCTACCTGGATGTGAGGACTGAGTTAACCTGTCTGGAGGGATGAGTATTCAAGAATCCTTTCCCCACAAGAGCCATTAACATCACAAAATCACCCAGAGATAGCTACCCATCAACATGGGTCTGGAAAACCATTTCAGCATATACATCACAAAGAGGCCCAATCCAACCTGTATGCGAAAACTAAGCACAAAAGGACATTGCAATTACCAAACTAATATTTCCATCAGGAAACAGTTATCGAACATCAACTCACCCAAAACATATCAACTTTTGACGAGCACGCCAAAATATTACAAAGAGCCAAGTCTACCAAATTTATACAAAGGATTTTGAACTGATTTGGCGCCAAGATTAGAACCACTGAAATCATATAACTGGCCCTGTTTTCAACAGAGGTTAGGTTGCTAGGTAGCTACAAGGCTGCTACTACCTCAGATGACACACTTGACTGACAGACTAGTACCACACTACGCTGTGTCATCATGACAAGGAGAGAAACCAACATGACAGTTGTAAACTAACTTCTCCAGCCTTGAAGTCCTGAAGTCCTGAAGGAAGGAAGAACATCACCATCGTGGCAGCAACCGACCACAGTCAACGTGGTATCAACGGAAAAACCACCGCGATCGACCAAACTCGAACAAAACTCCAACAGGAAAAAACCAAAGAATCGAAAAGTTTTCCACTCTACAATCTAATCCTGACCTACCAATGGGTAAAACATTACCTAAAAGACTATAGAAACCTATTTCTAACCAAAGAAAATGGGTACTTACTCCACAGATCCAAAACGCACCTTACCGCATCAGCGGACTCAACCCAACTGAAGATTGCGCAGCTAGAAATCTTCTCCGATGTTCAGGGTATGGCAAGCAGACCCTACCGCATCCAGCGAACCCCGAAACCGCAATCTACCGTTAAGGATTGGTAAGCATAGTCCCTGCCTGCTCTGGAGTCCAACCTAGCTAGAATTAGGCATTAGGAGATGAGAGGTATAATTTTTCTGTAATCCCCTTTGAATGTGTAGTGTATGGTTCTTTATTAGAGTGATTATAAGTTTATAAGTTTGACCTTGTACCTTTCCTTGTATTGTCCCTTATTAGAATGATTGTAAGTTTGGCCTTGTATTTTCTTACTAGAGTAATAAGCTTGTATTTCCTTGACTGTAATAAAAACAAAGTTCTTTTGCATCAAACCAGTGTCCTTTGCACTTTATTCACACCCCCCAAATAAATCCAGAGTCTAGAACCCAAGGGAGTGGGAGCGATTCGAACCGCTCAAGTTGGTCAGAAGGGAACCTAACTCCCTCATAGAGACCACCCGCTTACACTGCCTTCTTTACCCGCTGCAGTCCATGTGGTGAAGGTATTCCCACAGTACTGTTAGGGAGGGAGTTCCAGGATTTTGAAGGAATGGTGATTCATTTCCAAGAAAGGATGGTGTGTGACTTGGAGGGGAACTTGGAAGTGATGGTATTCCCATGTGCCTGCTGTCCTTGTCTATTTAGGTGGTAGAGGTCGCGAGTTTGGGAGGTTCTGTTGAAAAACTGTTGGAGTCCATTATTAAAGAAGCAGTAGCAGGACATTTGGAAAAGCAAAATTTGGTCAGGCAGCGTCAGCATGGATTTATGAAGGGGAAGTCATGTTTGACAAATTTGCTGGAGTTCTTTGAGGATGTAATGAACGGGGTGGATAAAGGGGAACCAGTAGATGTGGTGTATTTGGACTTCCAGAAGGCATTTGACAAGGTGCCACATAAAAGGTTACTGTACAAGATAAAAGTTCACGGGGTTGGGGGTAATATATTAGCATGGATAGAGGATTGGCTGACAAACAGAGAACAGAGAGTCAGGATAAATGGTTCATTCTCTGATTGGCAACCAGTAACTAGTGGAGTGTCACAGGGATCAGTGCTGGGACCCCAACTATTTACAATTTATATTAACGACTTGGAAGAAGGGACTGAGTGTAATGTAGCCAAGTTTGCTGACGATACAAAGATGGGAGGAAAAGCAATGTGTGAGGAGGACACAAAAAATCTGCAAAAGGACATAGATAGACTTAGTGAGTGGCCAAAAATTTGGCAGATGGAGTATAATGTTGGAAAGTGTGAGGTCATGCACTTTGGCAGAAAAAATCAAAGAGCAAGTTATTATTTAAATGGAGAAAGATTGCAAAGTGCTGCAGTACAGCGGGACCTGGGGGTACTTCTGCATGAAATGCAAAAGGATAGTATGTAGGTACAGCAAGTGATCAGGTAGGCCAATGGTAACTTGGGCTTTATTGCAAAGGGGATGGTGTACAAAAGCAGGGAAGTCTTGCTACAGCTATACAGGGTATTGGTGAGGCCGCACCTGGAGTACTGCGTGCAGTTTTGGTTTCCATATTTGCAAAAGGATATACTTGCTTTGGAGGCAGTTCAGAGAACTTTCACTAGGTTGATTCCGGAGATGGGCGGGTTGACTGATGAGGAAAGGTTGAGTAGGTTGGGCCTCTATTCATTGGAATTCAAAAGAATGAGAGGTGATCTTATGGAAACGTATAAGATTATGAGGGAGTTTGACAGGGTGGATGCAGAGAGGATGTTTCCACTGATGGGGGAGACTAGAACTAGAGGGCATGATCTTAGAATAAGGGGCCGCCCATTTAAAACAGAGATGAGGAGAAATTTCTTCTCTCAGAGGGTTGTAAATCTGTGGAATTCGCTGCCTCAGAAAGCTGTGGAAGCTGGGACATTAAATAAATTTAAGAGAGAAATAGACAGTTTCTTAAACGATAAGGGGATAAGGGGTTATGGGGAGCGGGCAGGGAAGTGAAGTTGAGTCCGTGATCAGATCATCCATGATCTTATTGAATGGCGGAGCAGGCTCGAAAGCCGTATGGCCTACTCCTGTTCCTATTTCTTATGTTCTTATGTTCTAAGCCTTGACGAGTTGCTGCAGTGCATTTTGTTGATGGTACACACTGCAGCCACGGTGTGACGGTGATGGAGGGAGTGAATGTTGAAGATGGTGGATGGAGTGCCAATCAAACGGCTGCTTTGTCCTGGATGGTGGCGAGCTTCTTGAGTATTGTTAGAGCTGCACTCATCCAGGCAAGTGGAGAGTATTCCATCACACTCCTGACTTGTGCCTTGCAGATGATGGAAAGGCTTTGGGGAGTCATGAGGTGAGACAATCACCACAGAATACCCAGCCTCTGACTTGCTCTTGTAGCCACAGTATTTATGTGGCTGGTCCAGTTGAGTTTCTGGTCAATGGTGACCACTAGTATGTTAATGGTGGGGAATTTGGGAATGGTAATTGCCCTTGAGAAGGTGGTGATGAGCTGCCTTCTTGAACTGTTGCAGTCCGTGTGGTGAAGGTACTCCCATACTGCGGTTAGGGAAAGAGTTCCGGGTTCGAGACCCAGCAACGGTGAAGGAACGGCAATATATTTTCAAGTCAGAATGATGTGTGACTTGGAAAGGAATTTGGAGGTGGTGGTGTTCACATGCACTTGCTGCCCTTGTCCTTCTAGGTGGTAGCGGTTCTATCTTATCCTGCCTCCTTACACCTCTAGCATGTTCTACTCTTTTAGTTACCTCATCCTTTCCCATTCTCCCTATCCCCTTCAAAGCTTTCCTTATTTATTGTCTTCCCAAGTCCTCTGGGAACGTTTTAGCTGAAATCTGTTCCCTCCTATGCTCACAGCCTCTGCATTGAGCAACTCCATAGAGATTTCAACCTTCACCTAAATTCCCCTAGTTCTGATGAACAATAACTTCTTTCAATTCACATCAGCAAGACCAAAGCCATTCTGTTTGTTCCGACCAAACTTTGCCTTTGACTCCAGCTTGCTCAGGCTGACGGTGCACAATTTTGGTATTTGATCATCAACTGAACTCCAAACCTCACATTCTAGCCACCACCAAGATTTATTTCTAACTGTAATCTCACGTACCACCAACCCTACCTCACCTTCACTGCCCTTGAAATGCATATCTATGCCTTTGTCACCTGCAGACTTATTCTAACGATTCACTTATTGTCCTCTCAAGTTCTGTTCTCACAAATTGCAACTATCTAAAATTTTGCTGCTGGTATCCTCGCCTGCACCAAGTCCTTCTCTTTTTATCAGTCCTCCAACGTTTCATTGGCGACTTATTCTTTGTCCTCAATTTCATCTCATCTACAAACCCTTCCATAGCCTTATCCCTTACTACCTCTGCAATTTCCTTCAGCTCTATGGTCCTGCACCCATCCCCCATTAATCCAAAACTGGCCTCGACATCTCCTCCCTCTGTTCCACCTTCAGCTGCAGAGCCTTCGGCTGTCCTGCCCTGCACTCTGGAGTACCTTCCTGAACCCTTACACCTCATTCAAATATCTTCTCAAAACCTACCATTTGAGCAGGCCTTTAGTCATCATCCTTAACTCTTCTTCTACTTGTTCTGAGAGGTGGATTGAATTCCAATTGCTCAGTAATGTAAATTCTTCTAAGTTAGTTTCAGAAATGATATCCCTTTAATTTAATTAAACCCGCTCATAAACCTAATGAATTTACTGAGGTTCTTAAAATAGCTGCTCGTAGTTATGGTGTTCCTTTCACCAGGTTGTGAGGACTTCTTCCCAACTCCAGGTTTATAGTTTTGATAGCTATATATGTTAATATATCTGTTTTTATAATAAGAAGCCTCAAGCCTACTTTTATTTGTCTTTCTGCACTTTTTTCTTTTTGCCATCTGATTCTCTGTTTCTTTTGGTCTCAGTCCATTTTAATTTATCTACATTATATTTGTTTCTTTGTCTTTCCTTTTTATTTCTGTCATGTGCTCACTTTTTTTTTCAACTCTCTCTGTAAGTTCTGATTAAAACAGAGAGGAGTTCTGTACATGGGAGAGGTAGGAGTCCTCTCCTTCGAGATACATGTCTAGCTTTTTAGAGTGCAAAATCTCTTACAGCTCCCACTTCTTTGTAGATTTACCCAGAATCATCCTGACTGGTTCCTACCAATTCCTGTGCTGGTGCCAGCATCAAAGCATATTTGAAGCACACAGCGTTGAATAAATGGAGGCTGTCACTGTTTTGGAGAGGGAAACTCTGGGAAACTCTTCACACATTGTTGTCACACACAAGCAGCAGGATTTTTTTAATATACAAATGGTTCAAAGTAATATTTATTAATAGAAGGATAAAAGTTTCCTAATAGTTTTATTCCCCAGCCTGGGATTCTTCCCTGATATTTCCTGGATATTCTGCAGATCGTTTTTTCCCAAATGCCCGTCCTTTGCTCTGGAAGAAGGGAATCCATAAATAAAAATATATTGAGCGCTCCCCATAGGGACTGTTAAAAATAAATTATGCAATGGAGGGGGAGATATATGGATCATGTTAATTTTTTAATACTGGAATTAATAATATATTCATTTAAAAATAGCTTTCACTTCCTTAAATCATCAGCAGCCACAGGTTTAACAAAAACTGCATCTGAAACCCATGAAAAATATAGATATAAAGGAACCAGTTTTCAAAAATACTTTCAGTGCAAGGCATCGTAGTTCAGACAGCCACCAGTATTCACTGTAATGCCAGGAGATGCCAAGAAGCACCAGGCATGACCCTCACTTCCACAGAGAGATACCATTTGATGTATTCCCACTCAACATGGGTCAGTTTGGGGACAAAGTGAAGATCGAGCCCACTTTCCTCTCCACTCCATGGCTCCGAGCATTGGTGTTGTAATACTTAAGGCCACTTCACAAAGCAATTAAACCAATGTTAATGATAGTTCTATGCTCCTGATTTTGAAGGGGAGACTGGTAGCGGGACTCTGTTTTATTTTTTTTAAACAGATCAATCATGTTGCACCACTGATAATGCGATAAGGAACTTTTTCTATGCTTTATTGAAACTACAGAATGCAGATCTTCTGTGGATCTGTGGAAACAAGAAACTCCATGACGGGGTCGGTAAATAAAACTAGGATCATCCATCTTGGCCTGCATGAACTGTACATTCTGTAAGTAAGTGGCATTGTTGGTGGCCATGGGGAAGTCCATGAGGCTTCTCTCATTTGCATTATTAGCATATATCCATCTACATATGGGGGGAGGGGGGTGGAGGGTGGAGGGGGAGGCACATTGTGCCCGGACCAAACTAGCTCCTGGAAACATGCGGGGAAGCATGAACATGGTGGCACATGTTCCCGAGTACTTTTCCACCTCCACCCACCCCAGATCCATCATCATCAGAGGCAGTCCCTCGAAATCGAGGAAGACTTTGCTTCCACTCTAAAAGTGAGTTCTTAGGTGACTGAACAGTTCAATACAGGAATTACAGTCTCTGTCACAGATGGGACAGACAGTGGTTTGCTGCACGCTCTTTCTGCTGCCTGCGCTTGCTTTGTGTGTGCTCTCAGCGACGAGACTCGAGGTGCTCAGCGCCCTCCAAGATGCTCTTCCTCCACTTAGGGCAGTCTTTGGCCCAGGGACTCCCAGGTGTCGGTGAGGATGTTGCATTGTATCAAGGAGGCTTTGAGAGTGCCCTTGAAACGTTTCCTCTGCCCACCTAGGAGTTCCGAGTAGAACACTTGCTTTGGGAGTCTTGTGTCAGGCATGTGAACAACGTGGCCCGCCCAACGGAGCTGGTCGAGTGCGGTCAATGCTTCAATGCTGGGAATATTGGCCTGATCGAGGACACTGACGTTGGTGCATCTATCCTCCCAGGGGATTTTCAGGATCTTGCAGAGACATTGTTGGTGGTATTTCTCCAGCGATTTGAGGTGTCTACTGTATATGGTCCACGTCTCTGAGCCATTCAGGAGGGTGGGTATCACTACAGCCCTGTAGACCATAAGCTTGGTGCCAGATTTGAGAGCCTGATCTTTGAACACTCTCTTCCTCAGGCGGCCGAAAGCTACGCTGGCGCACTGGAGACGGTACTGAACCTCATCGTCGATGTCTGCCCTTACTGATAATAGGCTCCTGAGGTATGGAAGATCCACTGAGACATTGGCAGCAGGTAGGAATGCCGAGGCCACAATGTACATTAAGAGTACAGTATTGCACATTACTTACTATGTTTTTCTCTTGCTCAGGTGGTACTCTTTAACCTATACTAGTTGATTTCCTGTGGCATTGCTCATGGGTAGTTTGTGGTCTGGAACATAGTTGTGTGTCCTTTCAATTTTAACAGCTTGTAAATGGTTGCTGCAGTTAATTAGAGGTCAGCATTTATTTGTTTGTAATTTTTGGGCTCCAGGTTAGAAAACAAGGTAAGATGTTCTCTTTCTCTTTAATATTGTTTTGCATCTGTTTCAGGCTACAACATTTATGGTGTTTAGAGTGTAACAGATATGCGATAGATACAAGAACTTTACATTTAGCCTCATGAATCGCCCATGGTGTTGCTCTCAATAAGGCAGAGGATGTAGTTTTATAAGGACAGCAACATAATGGAGTGTAAAACATAATGTGCTATTCTACTGCTATTATTGTAGGTATGTCTCTTTTAAGTCTGCAAATTGCAAATGGTCTGCATTCTTGAAATGAATGCTCAGGGCAGTTGCAGGTCAGAACCTTGCTTTTGTTTATGAGAAGGTCAACTGACAGCTTCAGACAGTCTGGCTGCAGCATTAAATGTGATACAGAAATTTGTATTAGTCTGGTGTGTGGACATACTATTTTCAATATGTATCCAGAATATTAGCAGATCTCCTGCTGTGTTGCGCATAGGGAGTTGGATAATATGCTGTTTTATAACAAAGGGATGTTTATGTCCTGTAGGGGATAACATCCGAGCTACTGATTTACAGTGACTGAACAAATCAAATTCCATTTTTATTAGGTGGTATTCTGCGTATTTGACTGGCGCACTGACAATTAACTTCTTGAACTCTGTGCACCATTCTGTGAAAACTGTAAATGAATGGCATTTATTTTTATTTAGTACATTTCTTTACCTATGTATTTAACTTTTTTTATTCGTTACGACTTTTAAAACTGAGATTACACAGCATGATGTTGTGCAAGACGTACCAGATGGAATTAAAATATCTAGGCCCCGAACTTCCTGGGGCCAGCAAGATTTCTTGTAGGGGAAAGTGGGGAGAACTTTGAGGCGGGATGTGGTTCTGCCGGAATGCCATCGCCCGATTAAATTTCGGTGGCAAGGGCAATGGATAGCTCTTCTGCCCGTGCTCCCCACATCAAAGCGGCACATCCAGGGGAGTTCCCAGGCTTCTGTGGCAGTTCTGCCCATGGTAGGCCTCAGTGCATCTCACACCAGCTTTGTTGAAGTCTTTAGGAAAGCCCCAAACCTTTACTAGACTAAGGTAATCGATCCCAGAGGGGATCGATTACCTTAGTTGGAAGGGACGATGGTATTGTTGGGAATTTCGGGATCTGGACATTTAGCAGAATTGGAAAGGGGGACACAGGGTTTAGCTGCATTGATGGCAGTCCTGAGCTGTAGTACCATTGGGGAATGTTTCTGCCCTCTGGCAGAACTGGGTTAGGAATCCTGGAGCTTGTCAGTGCTACAGTGAGGCTGCAGAGGTTTAGCAGCAAAGGAGCAGGGGGTGAACCCTTTAAGTCTAGCATCATTGGTGACAGGCTTTCTCGGTTTTCAATATTCAACTTTTAAAAAGGAATACAGAACTCAAATTAGATATTACAGGGGCTGATGTTTTTTTTATACATAGGACGCAGATCAGGCAAGTAGTGTGGAGAGTGGTTGCACTGCCAATGGTACAAGAGAGGTCTGAATTATTTTCATGGATGGGCCTCATTTGAATGGGAACCCAACCCAACCCAAGTGATCAACCAGCAATGTCCCACTGGGTCAATTTTTGGCCACCCCAACTCTGATCCTGCTAGAGCATTCACCGCCACCAAGGAATAGGCCACGGAGGTAGGCCCAGAACATGATGAGATGGTGATGTAAAGTGCTCCTGAACAGCATGGGCCTTACTGTCGATGAGAGCCCTGAACCGCAATGGTTGGAAGAAGTTGGAAAACGTCCTCTTATGGATAAGCCCATTGACAATGACAAATAGATTAACGTACGATGTTTTTCAGCAACATTACCTTAGGAAAAGTTTAAAACATTATGCTTTGCCTTGTTTTGATGGCACAGCAAAACTAAAGCTATGACTACTGCTGTTAAACTGTCTCCTTCACCACTGGCCAGATAGGTGGGGAAAGTGATAGTGGAGGGATAAAAGGCAAGACTTACATGTAACAAGTCCTGACATGCTTTGTTAGTGAAAAAAAAATCAAGGAATAGTAAAAACAGATGAACAATGGGCGTTGAAGTGTGCTATTTCATCGAGTCTTTTCAGCTCAGAGACCCTTGAACTCGAGCCCTAAACTTCTCAGGAGGTGAAGGCTTCCACTGCCAAACATCAAAAATATTTCAAATACACAAAAGACTCCTGTATACATTTCTAAAACAAATTTTGCAAATTTTGAAATTTTTATATGATTGTTATCTAGCAATATGTTTCTCATCTAATAAGAGCCCAAGAATTTTCAAAAAATATTTGGAGCAATCTCAATGGCTGCTTTTTAAAAAAATAAAGGCAGTTATTTTTTGAAGACTCGCTGTTGATTGGTTCTATTCATTGGTCTTTAGTAGTTTGAAAGTTTATGTATGAATATTGCCAGTTTTCAATTGACTCACTTGTAATTTATTGCAGTTTAGGAATCATTCAGGTGCAAGTATAATGCATATTTTGCATATAAGGTTTGTAGATACAGGCACATTATATCTATGACATACTAAAAGTGATAGGTGGATCACAACATTCCATTTCAAAATATTGAACTCCTGTCAATCTGGTTCTATGGAATCTCATTATAAAAGTCTATTTACCTACATTACCTGTAACGCCTGTAGGTGGTGCTGTGATAGGGGTTTTCAATGTTAAGCTTTGTTAACATTAGTAACATCATAACACCTTAACGCAGGAATAAATCTGAAGAAATTAGTGCCTGTTTAGAAAGGAAGAAACCGCCAGTATGGATAGGAATCTGATTCTCTTTTAAATTGGGCCTCTTCAAATTTGAAATAATAAAACCTCTTTACTAACTGGAAGTTCAGGGCTTTTTTTTAAAAAAAAGGGGCCTATTAAATGTAACAGTGAGCTGTACAGTTTTAAAAGTATTGAACCTATTCAATCAGCATTCTCATTCAGTGAAAAATCATGGACCTTTTTTTCAAAAATTGGTGCACCACCTCACCGCTGGTGCAGTACTTTCCCAATTCGTCCCCAACTCTACTGAGGTACTTTTGAAACCCCACCCCACTCCTCCTTCTCTGCCTCTAGCTCTAGCAAAAAGTCAGCAAACACAATGGGCTGAGTGACCCCCTTCACCATGAATTTCTATGGTTCTTCCCCCTTCCTCTGCCTTGGTCCAATGGTATCCTACTGTCCTTTAACCATGCATAACCTGAAGGCAGCATTTGATCTTGATTATCCATGTGCAACACCAGGGGATATAAATTAGATATGAACACTCTGCTAAATTTGAATGCTCCATTGTAATTGTTTTGAAACAATTTAGCCAAGTGATGTTCCTTACCGATTGAATTAAATTACATGGATTGCCAGGTCACCTTGTTTTTCATAGCATCATGTCAAGAATGTTCAATTTTCTTCACATTTCAAACATCTGTAACATTGCATAATACCAAGGATTTTGCTGCTATAATTTAAAACAGTTCAATTATATTTCCGAATTTTTCAGTTTTCACATCTGGTCAAAAATAGTCCGTCCCGAGACATTGGCTAGGAGGAAACTGTAAAATGTAGGTGATAAAGCGTCACACCCGTTAATGTCTAATGTAACTAACCTGATTTAAATTTTTATCCATGTGGAACATTAAAACTGGTTTTCCTTCTACTGGTCTGATATCTCAATTGCAGCCAAATTTCCCCACTAGAAATTTATCTCTGAAGAGTATAGAATGGAAAAAAAAATCCTCCAATATGATGAACCATAGGACAGTATTCTGCAATGAAAGTACTTCACTTTAAATAATGCATTCATTATTTTTCCATAACTGGGATGATCATCATCAGACAAACAGGATTAAGGTTATAACTCACTAATCATGCGGAAAACAAAGTGTTAAAAGCTAAATATCTCCACAGAACGTTAACAATACTCAGCAGAGGACTGAGTTTGTGAATTTTCCTTTTGTGATATGGTGGTTTTTAGCTCTGCAAATACTAAAACTACATTGTGAAATGGGCTTAGTGCCTGAAGTCAAGACCCTTCACTTCTGAAGATGCAGATACAAATTCAATTAGCAACAGAAAAAGGAAAGCTTTTCACTCACCAACACCTGTTAAAACTTACAGTCGTGACATTTCTGACTAAGCAACAGAACTCTGTCCCAAATTCAACAGTCAACTTGAAGATCACAAGGAGAAAGAAGCTTCTATTCTGGTGCACAGTTTGGAAAGTGAAGGAATTTAACGTTGCAGCAATGTTCTGTACAATAAAGTAAGAAAAGCATGGCAATCTGAGCTGGCATTTACAGCATTGACGCAAATTCTTTTAATTATTTATTCTTTTGCAATTAGCCACCATCCGAATCTCTGCAAAGGACTGGCAGTAGTGTAGTTTTGTGTTGTACTAGAAGCTAATTAAAAGCAAAATAAATTACATTCAAAATCACACTGAATCGGTTTGACAAAATTCCTTAGAGTACGTTTTTGTGTGTAATGTGGATTCTCAATTTTAAGCAAGTGTTTCTGTAAACCAGCTTAAACAAAGATTATATGTAAATCTCACCTCAAATTTTTATTACATTAACCAAAATATACTTTGTTTTGGGCCTACTACTGATAAAAATTCAATTTTTATATGTCCTAGAATACTGTTCCTTCCATCCTCATCAGAGCAGAATCACTTTTTATGGTCAACAGAGAAGCTCAAACTATGATTAGGTGAAAATTGAAGTATATAGAGTTCAAACACAAACAAAAGGGAAGAGAGTAGAGTAACTGTCAAAAATTGTGCTTTAAGCACTACCTGTACATGGAAAGGGAAAACTAAAAGACGTAAAGTGACTAAACCAGGAGAGAAAAAAAACAAATAAGTAAAACATTAGAGCTGAAGGACAGGCTGTGGTGTGTGGTCCAAATAAGCGCTCTTTATACAAACGCATCCAGAAATTTAGAAATTGTGTTTTTGATTCCAAATGCTAAAAGGTTAATATAAATTGTGAACAACAGTTGTCCTAGCACTGATCCTTGTGGAACACCATGACCCACCTTCTGCCACTGTGAATAGTTACCCTTTACCCCTACTCTCTGCTTTCTGTCTTGAAGCCAGCTAGCTATTCATTCTGCTACTTGTCCCCTGACTCCGCTTTCTCTGACCTTGTTCATCAGTCTATTACAGGGAAGCCTATCGAAGGCCTTTTGAAAATCTAGATAAATTACATCTACTGCAATACCATTGTCTACTAGCTCTGTTACTACTTCAAAAAATTCAATGAGGTTGGTCAAGCAAGACTTTCCCTTTTGAAATCCATGCTGACGATTCATTATTATATTTTTGGTTTCTAGATGTTCTTCTATTTTCTCTTTTAGTAGGGATTCCATTATTTTTCCTACCATCGATGTTAAGCTGACTGGTCTATAATTTCCTGGACATCTTCTATCCCCCTTCTTAAATATAGCTATTATGTTAGCTATCAGCCAGTCCTCTGGCACTACACCTTGTTCTAATGAATTCTTAAATGTGTAGTAATGCCTCTGCTATCTCTTCGCTAGATTCTTTTAAAATGCATGGATGTTTCATCCTCTTTGAGTTTGATTAGTTTATTTAATACATTCCCTCTTTTTAATCTCATTATCCAATGTCATGTCCACCTGTTCTATCTCCCTGGTAAATACTGAAACAAAATCATTATTTAATATTTCTACCATCTCTATTATTATCTGTGGTATTATCCGGTCTGTCCCCTAATGGTCCTATTCCCATCCCAGCCTTCCTTTTTTTTTTAAATTGATGAGCCTGTAAAATATTTTACTATTTTGTTTTATGTTCCTTGATAATATAATTTCATAGTTCCTCTTTGCCTTCCCAATTGTTTTTTTTACTTCTCTCCTAATCTTTTTGTATTCTACCTTATCATGCACTCCCCTGCTTTCTATGTACTTAATGTATACTTTCCTTACCTTCAATTGTTCCCTTATGGCTTTATTCATCCATGGAGTCTCATTAGTGTTTAGTCTGTTATTTCCTTTTAGTGGAATACATTGTTCCTGCACTCTGTTGAACACTGTTTTAAATGTTTCCCAGTGCTGTTCTACATCGTTTTTTGCCAATATTGTTGCCCATTTTATTTTCGCAATTTCTATTCTCAGCCCCTCAAAATCAGTTATTCTCCAATCTATTAGCCTGTTTTTCATCATATTCTCAATGGGGAAAATTGCGGTCGGAGGCTTCCTTCGTAGAAACACCTCCGACCCGAAAAAAATCTACGAAAGCAGTTGGTGGTCCTGGAGGAATGTCGAGATCCCGGTCGGAGGCCCAGATTTGCTGCGCAGCGCATGGGAAGGTGCCTTTCACGCACTTTCGTATGTACAAGTTGGAATCATGTGGGCCTAGACCACCAATCACTATGCAGTATTCTCATTGATTAAAAATGGGAGCTGTTTGTACAGACTCCTATTACTATCAAAGAGAAAAACCTCTAAAACACCGAAACACAGCATAATAGATAAATAAAACACCTCACATATTTAAAATGAATTAAAATTAAATGTAATTAAATGTTTTAGAAAAAAATATATTTTTTGGAATTTTTTTTAATGTGTTTTAATAGTGTTAAAAATAAACTTCCCTTAATGGACAGGGTTTTTAAATATATAAAAAATGTATTTATACATTCATTTTTATGTTACGCTGATAAAAGCAAGCTATTCGCCGTAACTATAGGACTACAGACCAAGAGCTAGATAATGGGATTAGGTTGAATAGCTCTTGGCCAGCCGGCGCGGACACGACGGGTAGAAATGGCCTCCTTCAATGCTGTAAATTTCTATGATTAGTGATTGATCCTTTATTATCTTTTATCTCTATCCAAATAGATTCTATTTTTGTCTTGCTGATAGCTGCGTGTTATCCCTAATAATTACAGCTACTCCACCTCCCCTTTTTCCCCCTCTCTATCTTTTCTAAATATGTTATACCCTGCAACGTTTAATACCCAGTCCCGATTTCTCTGCAGCCATGTCACATGGAACTAAAAAGGATGGAACAGGGTACTTTCAAAATGGTGACAAGCTAAAAACAGTAGAGGCCCAAAGAGACTTAGGGGTCCAGGTACATTGATCATTAAAATGCCATGAACAAGTCCAGAAAATAAATCAAAAAAGGCTAATGGAATGCTGGCCTTTATATCTAGAGGACTAGAAAACAAGGGGGTGGAAATTATGCTGCAGCTAATATAAAACTCTGGTTAGACCACACCTGGAGTACTGCGAGCAGTCCTAGGCACCACACCTTAGGAAAGATATATTGGCCTTGAAGGGAGTGCAGTATAGGTTTACCAGTAGGAGTCACGACTCCAAGGGTTACACAACGAGGAGAGTTTACACAAAATAGGGTTGTATTCAATTGAATTTAGAAGGTTAAGGGGTGATCTGAATGAAGTTTTCAATATATTATGGGGAACAGATAGGATAGATAGAGAAACTATTTCCACTGGTTAGAGATTTTAGGACTAGTCTAAAAAGCCAGCAAAAAACAACAAAAAAAAGATAGAGAGGGAAGATAGATTATGAAAGTAAACTAGTATGAAATATAAAAACAGATAGTAAGAATTTCTACAGGTACATAAAAAGGAAAAAAAAAAAGTGGCTAAAGTAAATGTTGGTCCCCTAGAGGATGAGACTGTGGAATTAATAATCATCATAGGGAGTCTCTCGAAATGAGGATGACTTGCTTCCACGCTGAAAAGGGCCGACTTCACATGTGCTTCAATGAAGGATCTAATATTCCGGATCCCGAACTGCATATTGAAGGGTGGAATTTAGTGTGGATTTAAAAAAAATGTGTGGTGGCCATTGCACCCAAGCCACCATACGGGCTTGACCGAGTTAGGTCTTGGTCCTCTGGCGAGAATTAACCAAGACAACTAGAGACCAGCTCTGCTGCATGGAACTAGTGCGCACACATATCGCACAGTGGGCTGGCCCATGCCGGGGCTTTAATAATGGAGAACAGGGAAATGGCAGCGACGTTGAACAAATATTTTGTATCGGTCTTCATGGTAAAAGACACTAAAAACAACCCAATAGTGGATAATCAAGGGACTATAGGGAGGGAGGAACTTAAAATCAGTAGTGATGTAGTACTCGGTAAAATAATGGGACTAAAGATAAAGTCCTCTGGATCTGATGGCTTACATCCTAAGGTCTTAAAAGAAGTGGCTGCAGAGATAGTGGATGCTTTGATTATAATCTACCAAAATTCCTTGGATTCTGTGGCGGTCCCAGCGGATTAGAAAACCACAAATGTAACACCCCCATTTAGAAAAGGAGGCATACAAAAAGCAGGAAACTATAGACCAGTGAGCCTAAAATTTGTCGTTGGGTAAATGCTGGAGTTCATTATTAAGGAAGCAGTAGCGGGATATTTGGAAAAGCATAATTCAATCAAGCAGAGTCAGCATGGTTTTATGAAAGGGAAATCATGTTTGACAAATTTGCTGCAGTTCTTTGAGGATAAAACGAGCAGGGTGGATAAGGGGGAACCACTGGATGTGGTGTATTTGGATTTCCAGAAGGCATTCGATAAGGTACCTCATAAAAGTTTACTGCACAAGATAAAAGTTCACGGGGTTGGGGATAATATATTAGAATGGATAGAGGATTGGCTAACTAACACAAAACAGAGAGTCGGGATAAATGGATGATTTTCTGGTTGGCAAACAGTGACTAGTGGGGTGCCACAGGGATCGGTGCTGGGTCCTCAACGATTTACAATCTATATTAATGACTTGGATGAAGGGACCGAGTGTAACGTAGCCAAGTTTGCTGATGATACAAAGATGGATGGGAAAGCAAATTGTATCAGTAAGTAACATTTAGCATTGTTGTTGCCAAATTAAGTTTATCCAAGGGTTAAATCATGGCAGGGCAGCTCAAACACATTATGCTCCTCCTGTAATATGTGGGAAGTCAGGGAAGCTTCCGGTGTCCCTGACGACTATGTGTGCGGGAAGTGCATCCACCTCCAGCTCCTGACAGACTGCATTGCGGCACTGGAGCTGCGGGTGGATTCATTCTGGAGCGTGCACGATGCTGAGAATGACGTGAATAGCATGTTTAGCGAGTTGGTCTCACCGCAGGTAAAGGGTACACAGCGGGATAGTAAATGGGTGACCAACAGGAAGAGCAGTGCAAGGTAGTGCAGGGGTCCCCTGCGGTCATCCCCCTGCAAAACAAATACATTGCTTTGGGTACTGTTGAGGGAGATGACTCATCAGGGGAGGGCAGCAGCAGCCAAGTTCATGGCACCGTGGGTGGCTCTGCTGCACAGGAGGGCAGGAAAAAGAGTGGGACAGCTATAGTGATAGGGGATTCGATTGTAAGGGGAATAGATAGGCGTTTCTGCGGCCGCAACCGAGACTCCAGGATGGTATGTTGCCTCCCAGGTGCAAGGGTGTCTCGGAGTGGGTGCAGGACATTCTGAAAAGGGAGGGTGAACAGCCAGTTGTCGTGGTGCACATAGGTACCAACGATATAGGTAAAGAACGGGATGAGGTCAAACGAGACGAATTTAGGGAGCTAGGAGCTAAATTAAAAAGTAGGACCTCAAAAGTAGTAATCTCTGGATTGCTACCAGTGCCACGTGCTAGTCAGAGTAGGAATCGCAGGATAGCCCAGATGAATACATGGCTTGAGGAGTGGTGCAAAAGGGAGGGATTCAAATTCCTGGGACATTGGAACTGGTTCTGGGGGAGGTGGGACCAGTACAAACCGGACGGTCTGCACCTGGGCAGGACCGGAACCAATGTCCTAGGGGGAGTGTTTGCTAGTGCTGTTGGGGAGGAGTTAAACGAACATGGCAGGGGGATGGGAACCTATGCAGGGAGACAGAGGGAAACAAAATGGAGGCAGAAGCAAAAGATAGAAAGGAGAATACTAAAAGTGGAGGGCAGAGAAACCCAAGGCAAAAAACAAAAAGGGCCACATTACAGCAAAATTCTAAAGGGGCAAAGTGTGTTAAAAAAGACAAGCCAGAAGGCTCTGTGCCTCAATGCGAGGAGTATTCGGAATAAGGTGGATGAATTAACTGCGCAGACAGCAATTAAAGGATATGATGCAATTGGCATCACGGAGACATGGGTCCAGGGTGACCAAGGCTGGGAACTCAACATCCAGGGATATTCAACATTTAGGAAGGATAGGCAGAGAGAAAAAGGAGGCGGGGTGGCATTGCTGGTTAAAGAGGAAATTAATGCAATAGTAGGAAGGGACATTAGCCTGGATGATGTGGAATCGGTATGGGTGGAGCTACGGAAGACCAAAGGGCTGAAAATGCTGGTGGGAGTTGTGTACAAACCACCAAACAGTAGTAGTGAGGTTGGGGACAGCATCAAACAAGAAAAAAGGTATGTGTGCAATAAAGGTACAGCAGTTATCATGGGTGACTTTAATCTACATATTGATTGGGCTAACCAAACTGATAGCAATGCGGTGGAGGAGGATTTCCTGGAGTCTATTAGGGATGGTTTTCTAGACCAATATGTCGAGGAACCAACGAGAGAACTGGCCATCCTAGACTGAGTGTTGTGTAATGAGAGGGGACTAATTAGTAATCTTGTGCGAGGCCCCGTCGGGAAGAGTGACCATAATATGGTAGAATTCTTTATTAAGATGGAGAGTGACACAGTTAATTCAGAAACTAGGGTCCTGAACTTAAGGAAAGATGTAACTTCGACGGTATGAGGCGTGAATTGGCTAGAATAGACTGGCAAAGGATACTGAAAGGGTTGACGGTGGATAAGCAATGGCAAACTTTAAATACCACATGGATGAACTTCAGCAATTGTACATCCCTGTCTGGAGTAAAAATAAAACGGGGAAGGTGGCTCAACCGTGGCTAACAAGGGAAATTAAGGATAGTGTTAAAACCAAGGAAGAGGCATATAAATTGGCTAGAAAAAGTAACAAACCTGAGGACTGGGAGAAATTTAGAATTCAACAGAGGAGGACTAAGGGTTTAATTAAGAGTGGGGGAAAATAGAGTCCGAGAGGAAGCTTGCAGGGAACATAAAAAATGACTGCAAAATCTTCTATAAATATGTGAAGAGAAAAAGATTAGTGAAAACAAATGTAGGTCCCTTGCAGTCGGTTTCAGGTGAATTTATAATGGGGAACAAAGAAATGGCAGATCAATTGAACAAATACTTCGGTTCGGTGGAAGCTTGCAGGGAACATAAAAAATGACTGCAAAATCTTCTATAAATATGTGAAGAGAAAAAGATTAGTGAAAACAAATGTAGATCCCTTGCAGTCGGTTTCAGGTGAATTTATAATGGGGAACAAAGAAATGGCAGATCAATTGAACAAATACTTCGGTTCGGTCTTTATGGAGGAAGACACAAATACCCTTCCGAAGGTACTAGGGGACAGTGAGAAGGAGGAACTGAAGGATATCCTTATTAGGTGGGAAATTGTGTAAGGGAAATTGATGGGATTGAAGGCCGATAAATCCCCGGGCATGATAGTCTGCATCCCAGAGTACTTCAGGAAGTGGCCCTAGAAATAGTGGATGCATTGGTGATCATTTTCCAACAGTCTATCGATTCTGGATCAGTTCCTATGGACTGGAGGGTAGCTAATGTAACCCCATTTAAAAAAAAAAAGAGAAAATGGGTAATTATAGATCGATTAGCCTGACATCAGTAGTGGGGAAAATGTTGGAATCAATCATTAAGGATGAAATAGCAGCGCATTTGGAAAGCAGTGACAGGATCGGTCCAAGTCAGCATGGATTTTTTGAGGATGTAACTAGTAGAGTGGACAAGGGAGAACCAGTAGATGTGCCGAATTTGGACTTTCAAAAGGCTTTTGACAAGGTCCCACACAAGAGATTGGTGTGCAAAATCAAAGCGCATGGTATTGGGGGTAAAGTACTGACGTGGATAGAGAACTGGTTGGCAGACAGGAAGGAGAGAGTCGGGATAAACGGGTTCTTTTCAGAATGGCAGGCAGTGACTAGTAGAGTGACGCAGGGCTCAGTGCTGAGACCCCAGCTCTTTACAATATACATTAACGATTTGGATGAAGGAATTGAGTGTAATATCTCCAAGTTTGCAGACGACACTAAACTGGGTGGCGGTGTGAGCTGTGAGGAGGACGCCAAGAGGCTGCATGGTGACTTGGACAAGTTAGGTGAGTGGGCAAATGCATGGCAGATGCAATATAATGTGGATAAATGTGAGGTTACCCATTCTGGGGGCAAAAACACAAAGGCAGATTATCTGAATGACCGCAGATTAGGAAAAGGGGAGGTGCAACGAGACCTGGGTGTCATGGTTCATCAGTCATTGAAAGTTGGCATGTAGGTACAGCAGGCGGTGAAGGCAGCAAATGGTATGTTGGCCTTCATAGCTAGGGGATTTGAGTATAGGAGCAGGAAGGTCTTACTGCAGTTGTACAGGGCCTTAGTGAGGCCTCACCTGGAATATTGGTCTCTAATGAGGAAGGACGTTCTTGCTATTGAGAGAATGCAGCGAAGGTTCACCAGACTAATTCCAGGGATGGCTGGACTGTCATATGAGGAGAGACTGGATCAACTGGGCCTTTATACACTGGAGTTTAGAAGGATGAGAGGGGATCTTATAGAAACGTAGAAGATTCTGACGGGACTGGACAGGTTAGATGCGGGAAGAATGTTCCCGATGTTGGGGAAGTCCAGAACCAGGGGACATAGTCTTAGGATAAGGGGTAGGGTATTTAAGACTGAGATGAGGAGAAACTTCTTCACTCAGAGTGTTGTTAACCTGTGGAATTCCCTGCCGCAGAGAGTTGTTGATGCCAGTTCATTGGATATATTCAAGAGGGAGTTAGATATGGCCCATACGGCTAAGGGGATCAAGGGGTATGGAAAGCAGGAAAGGGGTACTGAGGGAATGATCAGCCATGATCTTATTGAATGCCTACTCCTGCACCTATTTTCCATGTTTCTATGTTTCTATGACACAAAAAATCTACAAAGGGATATAGACAGGCTAAGTGAGTAGGCAAAAATTTGGCAGATGGAGTATAATGTGAGGTTATCCACTTTAGCAGAAAAAAAAATATAAAAAGCAAATTATAATTTAAATAGAGAAAAATTGCAAAATGCTGAATTACAGAGGGACCTCGGGGTTCTTGTGCATGAAACACAAAACATTAGTATGTAGGTACAGCAAGTAATCAGGAAGGCAAATGGAATGTTGGTCTTTATTGCAAAGGGGAGAGAGTATAAAAGCAGAGAAGTCCTGTTACAACTGCAGGTTATTGGTGAGGCCACACCTAGAGTACTGCGTACAGTTTTGGTCTCCGTATTTAACGAAGGATATACTTGCATTGGAGGCTATTCAGAGTATGTTCACTAGGTTGATTCTGGAGATGAGGGGGTTGACTTATGAAGATAGGTTTAGCCTATACACATTGGAGTTCAGAAGAATGAGAGGTGATCTTATTGAAACATAAGATAATGATGGGGCTCGACAAGGTCGATGCATAGAGTATGTTTCCACTCATGGGGGAATCTAGAACTAGGGGACATAGTCTCAGAATAAGGGGCCACCCATTTAAAACTGAGATGAGGAGGAATTTTTTCTCTGAGGGTTGTAAATCTATGGAAGTCTCTGCCCCAGTGAGCTGTGGAGGCAGGGTCATTGAATATATTTAAAGCGGAGATAGACAGATTTTTGAGCGAGAAGGGAGTGAAGGGTTATGGGGAGCGGGCAGGGAAGTGCAGCTGAGTCCATGATCAGATCAGCCTGATCTTATTGAATGGCGAAGCAGGCTCGAGGGGCCAAATGGCTTACTCCTGCTCCTATTTCTTATGTTCTTAATTTTAAATCGCGAATTGATAGTTTTTTGTTAACCAAATGTATTAAAGGATATGGAGTTAGATCGCAGATCAGCCATGATCAGATTGAATGGCAGAGCAGGCTCGAGGAGCTCAATGGCCTACTACTGTTTCTATGTTCAAGAAAGGAGGGGAAAGCATTTTTTTTGGCACGTTAGCAAATAAGAACCACTGCTTGCTGTGCAAAAGATAAACCAACCAGCCGACATTTTGGCCCAACTTCTGCATTCATTCATCAATGGCATTCATACCATGCAATTTAATAAAACAAAAGACAGCACCAAAATGTATAAATATAAAGTTCATTGAGTATAGTGTTTAGAAAAATAAGCTCAGATCATTTCAGAATATAAACAAAGCTCATGTAACAGTATAGACATAAACCAGATTATACTTTAAATCTAGTATTTAAAATATCTTTGGTATAACAAGGGCAAACACAAAACACAGTAATACATGCTCAATGTACCATCACCAAGAAGTTAGTGCAGTATAGATGTTTTTAGCTACCCATATCCCTCACATTGTATATATAGACATATTCAAACCAATGTAAAATGTTTATAAAGTTTCATGCCAAATCTACAGGACAGTAAAACAGATTTGAAATCAAAGCATATAACTTGCACTGGCTAATAAAACCTTCCCTTTAAATTATAACCCCATTTAGAGCAAGCTATAAAACAACTTTTACTAACAAACTTATAGATACAAAAAAAAACATGACTTTCCTCGTGTGCAGTCAGATAAGGAGGAGGTATAGTGAAACATTACCACTCAACACACTATCATCTCTAGGGATCAACTAAAACATTTTATCCAACAACTACTTAGAATAGGAGAACTGAATGTAGAAAATTCACAACACACTGCATACTGCCTCATACCATGCATGAGTCAAAGTTCAGCAATTCAAAAACATTCAATTAAAACTAATATTTTATGCAAGTTGGGCCACATTATTTATTTTGCCAGCTGTGTTAGGTTAATATTAGAGCACACAAACTCAATATTAACTCACAGTTGATATTAGCAGAAATATGGAGTATCATTTGTTGAATAAGAAATCCTGTTCAGCTCCCTCCTTAAACAATCTGCACAGCAGTTTTAAAAGAAAACTTCTCATTAATTTTCACCAGTACTTTGATAAAGCTTTTGTTTTTTTGCATGACATAAACTTAATGTGAGGATCATTTAAACATTGCTCAAACCTCCTGCTGACATTGTCATTCGCTTTGGGGAATTTTATGATCTTATAAAAATACTTCTTATCCAAATAATATGAAGATTGTCTCAACATACAGGCAGGCTCTCGCATACTAGAAAAATCATACTTGGCTACACTCCATACACACTTGGCTACACTTCATTCTCGCTTGGAGAAGAATAGGATTTTTCTATTTATTGCAGTGGGGATTGGATTGGTTTTCAAAAACCTCACATTGCTTAAAATATATTAAAAACAGAAGAGGCACTGAATGCAAGAAGGCACATTAAGATAACGAGCAAACTTGCACAAACAAATGTAAGATGTATACATAAAAGAATTACAGAATTTTCATTTCACAAAATTCCACTTTTGGAAAAACTTCCTGTAAGGCACACAAGCCAGTGAAAAAAATCAAGAGGGTCTGTTCCAAGACTTCAAACATTATGCATTGAAAATGAATGGCAACAGGTTAAGGCAAGTTGAACTACTATAACAGGTATTCTTAATGTGTAGTGATACCAACATGGTTTGTAGCATATACCACAACACATTATAATGTCATAACACTAGTGAAGAGGGGCTGCACAGTAAATGGCATGAATTAAAGTTAAACTTAAGTTCAGTAACATGCATGATACATTTCTAAAAAGGAATAGTTTACTTAATGAAAACTGATTAAACATTAAAATGTTTATCGGAAGGGAAGGATTATTAACCCATATGTATTACATTCAGGGCAACATGGTCTGTGGTAGGTTACAATTTGAAAAGACATCATAAAACTGCAAGAGCAAAGCTCAAGTTGTTCATTATCATCTCAAGATATCCAAACTATTATTCTATTTAATATATAGAAATGTAATTTTGACTGCTTTTTATATTTTGCTGGCCATTGTAACATGACAGGCAGAAGCCTCTTCAAGAAAAAAAATTACAATTGAAGTGATATGGTGCCGTGTGAATCGACAAGCAGCGATATCTGGATTCATCTTGCTGACTTAATGACTACCACATTTTCTATCAGGAGCATGCTACAAGGCTGTAGCACATCAATGAGTGCAGGAGATATTATAAACCATGAAAGCTCAAGCAGATTATGACCATAATCTGAAATGCTTGACTTATTACAACCCAACTGTGTAGATGGTGTGCTAACGTGTGCGCAACACACTGTTGTGCATTTTAAGTCCCATTTATTATATGGTAGATATATAAAGCTTAACCAGAAACAAACATTGGTAAAAAAATGGTTTGGCTTACAATAATGCGGAATCCAGCAATATATCTTGGTGGCGGGCAGGAACTGACTGGAGTGTGTGAATGTTGGTGGCAGCCGAGCATCGTAGTCTCGGAGCAGATCGTCACTGCACTGTAACATAGTAACTGAGGTGATACCTTGTGACTCACACTAAGGTTTTACATGTTTTTATTTTTGAGTTTGAAACTGATTGTTTAAAGTGATAGGCTTGATTTGCCCCAGGTGAATGGTGATATGTAATTCTGGTTCTGCTAAAATGCCAAGGCACTCAAATCAATGCACAGGAGCACTCTATTGCCAATGTTATTCCTGGCAAAGCTTCACTAAACTAATCACATGCAAGTAGTAAATCAGTAAGATAAAAAAATAAAGTTTCTCTATTATTATTATATTGTGGAGTAGTACCAATTTGAGATATTCACTTTCTTACACATCCCACCTAAATTAATATTTTGTGCAGGTAGATAACAGGAAGAGAAAGGTGCACTTCCTGTCAATTTTCACAGTACTTGGACTTTCGGCCATTTAAAAATAAAACTGCATACTGTATTGGTTACTCTAGTGATACAGTCTGTACAGTCCATATTGATTGTCAGTTATTAGTCATATAAAGGACTGTCAAATAATTTTTCTATTACATATTTTGGGAGATTTCTTCGGAAGATAAATTGTTTAAAAATCTGCAAAAAATAAATTACATTGAAGAGTGTTACTTTATGTATTTTTGGGGAAGTATAATGTTGTTTCAAATTGAGGATTGAGGTCATGCCTCTGGGCCAATTTGTGACTGGTGTACCTGAAATATATCATAATGTAACATTTACATTTGCTAATGGTAAACTGATATCAAACCATGCATATAAAGCCATTGACACAAGAAGAAAAACACACATCAGCAGAGACATGTACCTTTAAAACAATAACCAGATCTTGTGTTATGACTGACGAGATGGAATTTTATGCCATCTTTGGACTTGGAAAAATAAATACCAACTTACAGCTAAGAATTCTCACGATTCCAGTAAAAATGTGTAACAGACAATGTTCAACTACCTCAATTTTCTTCTGCCAGTTTTTTCTTTAAATTATGAAGTAGATAAAATATCATAGAAACACTTCAGTCTTTGGATACCTAAAAGTGAGGACGGAAAATATTAAAAAGTCCCATTTTCAACAGCCAGCCGCATATCTGTAGGCAGTTATAAATCACTGATATCTTCATCCATAGGAACATTTTGAAGTTTTGCTAGCTCCTTTTCTTCAGTTTCTAGTTCTTTGCAGACATTGTTAACCACGTCATTCATAACATATTTGGATTTAGAGTCCATCATCATCAGGTGGTTGCTAGGTTTGTTCTCTAAAACTACCAAGTAGTTTTCTTTCACTGGGGTTTGAAGTACTGCCACATGACCACTGCTGTACTCGTGTGCTTCTTCTGTAATGGGATTTCTGGGTTTATCGCCACCGTCGGATGCTCCAAGACCAGATTCAGTTACAGTCTCTTGGCCAGAATTTGAAAGCAGATTGCAGTTCTGGAGTGTAGTGTATTCACTGTTGGCCATCGACACTACAGGAATTGCATTCGTGACAGCAGTAGGCAAATGTTGAGCACAATTTAGAGGTGCAGTAGTTGCCAGTGGCAGACTCACTGTGAGGCTGAAGCTCAAAGTACTTGATGTGTTCAGTAGATTTGAAGAAGTCAAAGGCAAATGAGGAGACAGGCCTGTGTTTACCAGAGATGAGGCTCGAGTTTGTAGGGTAATTCCAGGTTGGTTCCCAGTAGATGTATTAATATTCAGCTGATTATTTCCACTCACTGACATCAATTGAGAAAAGACTAGGCCCCCTTCCAATGCCTCTTGTTTGACTGGGGCCACAGCCGGTCCTGAATTCGGTAACGTGCACATTACTGCATTCGGTGGGAGAGTAGCGGCCAAGAAGACCTTACCTTGCTGAAGACTGGCTGCTGTACCACTTAAGAATGTTCCTCCATCTGATGCATTTGTTATCAAAATGTTTCCTGTCAGACAGAAAATAGTATAACTCTTACTGAAGTGTAAATATATTAATTCCCCAATATATAATAACATATACAATCATAACCCAATTCAGCCTGTAAATATCAATAGTACATTTTCATAAATCAGTATGTTAGTATACTTAGTTCATTCTATAAAGTCACTGCTTGCTGACAGGAACAGAGAATAAAAATCACTTTATACAAAGCTGATGCAAGAATATTTTACCAGAACTTAATTTACTCCTCTGTGCAAAGATGATTACCCAGCATGAAGCTTGGGATATAAGCAACGTATTTTTGCTAATGTATGCAACAAGGTACTACAGCGTCAAGAATCCAAAGTTCCGGAATCCGTACCCCCGCCGGCCTCTTCCCCCGCCGCCACTCGAACTCCCCCCCCACCCCGCCGCTGCTCGAACCCCCCTCCCTGCCTTGGCCTAGGCGCTTCCGAACTCGGGACGTTGGAAAGACGTTCCGAAGTCCAGAAATACACAGAATCCGGAGCAACCTCGGTCCCGAGGCTTCTGGATTCTCTACACTGTACCTGTATTGTGCTTTTAAAATCAGACAGTAATAATTTTAGATGACCTATTTTTGCTTGCTTCACAAAAACTCAAATTAGAATAAAAGACGTGCCTTTATATACTTATGTCATTTTGTTTTCAAAACTGAATTAGTACTCTGGTTAATTATATAGGGCAAAACAAGCTCAAAAATCACCATGATCCTGCAACCGGTAGTAATATCAACATAAAAATAGCACTTTGAAGTTGTATATTTAGGCAAATCTTCTGAAGATGGTGCCTGCATGAGGCACTATAACACAGCTGTGTCATCATTTATTCTCAGCCGGTCTTGCTTGTTTATGTTGCTTTTGCCAGACTTGAGGATTAAATTCCTGCTGCCAGTATTTTAGCAGAAACAAAGTTGATGCCGGTATAAAACAAGAAAATCGACTTTCATCTGAAGTTGCTGCCATCTGATTGCACACACCTTACACTGTACAGTTGATACTAATGGTTTAGGGAAATTAGGAAACAAGTAAGGCAAATTTATGCCAGTCATTAAAAGCAGCGCTGCATGGGAAAAGAGGAAAAAAATTAAACAATAAAGTGTGACAGGATTAAAAAGTAGTCGAAAGATAGATGTGAAATCTGTATAGAGGAACATAAGAATTAGGAGCAGCAGTAGATCATATGGCTCATTGAGCCTGCTCTGCCATTAAATAAGATCATGGCTGAATTTCGACCTCATCTCCACTTTTCCACCTGATCCCCATATCCCTCGATTCCCCTAGATTCCAAAAATCTATCTATCTCAGCTTTGAATATACTCAAACGATTTGGCTTCCACAGCCTTTTGGGGTAGAGAATGCCAAAGATTCACAACCCTATCTGAGTGAAGAAATTCCTCCTTATCTCAGTCTTAAATGGCCAACCCTTATCCTGAGACTATGCCCCCTAGTTCTAGACTCGTCAGTCAGGAGAAACAATCTCTCAGCATCTAACTGGCCTGTAGTTCCCCATTTCCTCTCTCCCTCCTTTCTTGAACAGCGCGATTAAATTTGCTACCTTCCAATCTGCTGGGACCATTCTAGAATTTAGGGCAATTTGGAAGATCACAACCAATGCATCCACTATCTCTGCAGCCACCTCTTTTAGAACTCTTAAGATGTAGGCCATTAGGTCCAGGGGATGTGTCGACTTTTAGTCCCATTAGTTTCTCAGGCACTTTTTCCTCTACTGATATTAATTACTTTAAGTTCCTCACTCTTATTAGCCCCTTGGTTCCCCATTATTTTGGTACGCTTTTTGTGCCTTCTACTGACAGATACAAAATATTTGTTTAAAGTCTCTGCCATTTTCTTATTCTCCATTATAATTTCACCTGTCTCAACCTCTAAGGGGCCAATACTTTAAAATCTTAGTTCAGCACAGATTTCCAGTCTACAAAATTTTATTTCCTGTTATAACTTTTGTGTTAACTTTTTCCATTATAAAGTCCTATGTCCAGTATTATAATGGAAACTGCTTATGTAAACTCATCACGCTATAATTACACATTCTCACTAATGGTGGTGCTGCAGCATCTTAATTTTGCATCTCCCAGCTCCTCGGCAGGGAAACTCCTATGCTTCCAACTCCAAAACTGCCTTACATTTTGCTACTTAACTAGAAATACACATTTTTTTAATTTATTTTTTAAATCAAAGTATTACATAAATACAAGACAAAATGTATAACTTTAAAATGGGCACTGAATTTCCTTTGTGTATTCTAACCCATTTATCCCTGCCCTCCAATCTCACTTAATTGAAGGACTACACTTGGTCTTGACTCTCCATGTGCAATGCCACAGGAGGTCAACTACTAACTACGGTAAGAGAAGTGAAACATAGTTAAGAACAAAAGGGAAATGGAGCAGCAACAACAACTTGCATCTATATAGCACCTTCAACGCAGGCAAACTTCCCAATGCGTTTCACGGAAACGTAATCAGACAAAGATTGACACAGCCAAAAGAGGGGATATTAGGAAGGATGACTAAAAGCTTGGTCAAATAGGCAGGTGTCAAAGAGGCAAGGCAGAGTCATTTAATGACGGAATTCCAGAGCTTACGGACTTGACGGCTGAAGGCACAGCCGCCAATGGCGGGGCGGAGAGTAGGGGATATGCAAAGAGGCCAGGGTTTGGAGGAATGAAGGGTTCTTGGGAGGGCTGTGGGGATGTCGGAGGTTACAGAGATAAGAAGGGCTAAGGCCATGGAGGGATTTAAACAGGAGGACAAGAATTTTAAATTCAACGCGTTGGTGGACCATGGATCGATGTTGGTAGACGAGCATAGGGGTGATGGGTAAACGGGACTTGGTGCAAGTTAGGATACGTGCAGCAGAGTTTTGGATGAGCTCAGGTTTATAGTGGGTGGAAAAATGGGAGACTGGTCAGGAGAAAATTGGAAGAGTCAGGCCTGGGGGCAATTAAAGCATGGATGAGGGTTTTGGCAGCAGTGATCTGTGACAGGAACAGAGATGGCCAATATTATGAAAGTGGAAGTAGGGGATCTTGGTGATGGTGAGGATATGGGGTCAGAAGCTCAGCTCAGGTTCAAGTTGTATGCCAAGATTGCGAGCAGTCTGGTCCGCGTAAGACAGTGGGCCAGGGAGGAGGATGGAATCGGATGGGGAGGGAACAGAATTTGTGGTGGGGCCCAAAAACAATGGATTCAGTCTTCCCAATGTTTAATTGGACAAAGTTGCAGCTGATGCATAATCATCCATGCTGGACAAGTATTCTGACAACACAGAAGCATGGAGAAGTTGAGAGAGGTGGTGGTGAGGTAGAGTTGGGTGTCATCAACATACATATGCCAAGAGGCAGCATATAGTTGAAAAATAGGAGGGAACCAAGGATAAATCCTTGGGATACTCCAGAGGCAACGATGTGGGTGCAGGAAGAGAAGCCATTGGAGGAGATTCTCTGGCTATGACTGGATAGGTAAGAGTAGAACCAAGGAAGCTCAGTCCCACCCAGCTGAACAATGCTAGTGACATGTGGGAGGACGTTGGTGTGGTCGATCGTGTCAAAAGGCTTCAGAGAGGTCAAGAAGAATGAGGAAGGATAGTGCACCATCGTCACAGTCACATAAGATGTCATTTGTGACTTTAATTAGGGCTGTTCCAGTGCCACGGCGGGATGGAAACCTGTTTGTAGAGGTTCAAACATGGAATTGCGGGAAAGATAGGCACAGCTTTGGGAGACAATAATTTGGAGATGCAAATGAGGTTGGTGATGGGACACTAGTTTGCAAGGGCAGAGAGGTTAAGGGCAGACTTTTTTCAAACGAAGGATGATGCTCGCAGATTTGAAGAGGGGGACAGTATCCGAGGAGGGAACCATTTAAAATGAAGGGAAGTTGGATCGTCAGCAGTTTAGGTCAAGAGAGAAGTAGACGGGCCTCATGGATAAGATGAGCTGGTAGAGGGCATGGGGGTAAATAGGAGAGAAACTAGAGGAAGAAATGGGTTCATGGCTAGGGTAAAGGGGTAAACCTTGGCTCGGTGGGCAAGAGGAAAGGAGGGATGTGGCAGAGCCAGCTGAACATAAAGTCTCAAATTTAGTGACATAAGTCCATGAGCTCCTCGCACTACTTGTTGATAAGAATGGAGGGGGCAGAGAAGAGGGATTTAAGTAGATGGTTGGTAATGGAGAAAAGAAGCTGAGGTTATCTTTGCATTCCAGGATGATCCGGTAGTGAACAGTTTTGGCAGCGGAGAGCAAGGCCAGTTAGTGTTTGATGTGGTGTAGCCACATCTGTGATGAACAAAATGTGAAGAGCCTTGAAATTTCAAATGATTATTATTTTTTTTTAAATTGAAGCACTGGGAATGGGTCCCAATGTAGGTC